>NC_060958.1:7481918-7621918 GCF_910589235.1 Vespa crabro | reverse complement strand
ACTACTACTACTACTACTACTACTACTACTACTACTACTACTACTACTACTACTACTACTACTACTACTACTACTACTACTACTACTACTACTACTACTATCTACTGCTACTACTCGTCGTTTTTATCTCTCGATTCAACTTTTTTCTACGTCCTGATTCTCGTTAACCAGGTTCACGGTTTAATAATGATGATAAACAAAGAAAAGACCAAAGGAAACGACACGGCAAAAAAAGAAAAGCGAAGGAAAGATCGAAAAATAAATAAAAAAAAAAATTAAAAATTAAAAAAAATTAAAAAAAAAAAAATATTAAAAAAAAAACACCAAAAGAAAAAAAGACATTTTTGTATCTCGCATGATTGCAGGCGAACAAACCACTAATGGAAAAGCGACGACGAGCGAGGATCAACCAATCTCTGGCAGCCCTAAAGGCGCTGATCCTTGACAGCGCTAGGCTCGAGAATACGAAGCACAGTAAACTCGAGAAAGCTGACATCTTGGAGTTGACGGTGAGGCATCTGCAAAGGCAAAGATCTCTTGCACAACCTGGCCTGTCCAGGTACAAGGCCGGCTACCAGGATTGCTCGAGGGAGGTAAGTGTCTCGTCGTCGTATGTATGTACATACATTTTTATCCGAACAGTACACACTCCCGTTTCGTTACATTTTTCTTTTTCTTTTCTTTTTTCCTCTCTTTTTTCCTCTTTCTTTCTTTCTTCTTCTTTTTTTCTTTTCTTTTCTTTTCTCATTCTTTCCGGCACTCCTTTTCTCCGACACGGATTTATGTAAAATTAAATCACTAAAAAACATACGCCTTCGCTTCGTTCGAACTAGTATAGTAGACAATGGGAAAAAATGATCGAACTGGACTTTAATAATAATCGTGAATATTTAATTAAATTACACGATTTCTAAGGAGAGATATCTCGAGAGATCGTTCCGTCGGGATAATTTAAGAACGTTCGAAGGAGGAGCAAGAGCAAGAGCAAGAGAGAAAGAGGAAATGCGGAAAAGGAAAGAAAACAGGAATCGCGGTAAGCAGGATCGTTCGTTCGTTCGTTCGTTCGTTCGTTCGTTCGATCGATCGATCGATCAATCGGTCGACCAATCGATCGATCGATCGATTGGCCGTGGACATAATAGAAAAAGTCGTTGGAAAGGCGACGCGATCTCGTAGATAGAAGCCATTTATCCGCGATAGTTATTACCATCTTGGTAGTCGTCGTCGTCGTCGTCGTCATCATCATCGTCATCGTCTTCGTCGTCGTCTTCGTCTGTCTCCTCTTCCCGCCTTGTTTCGCTCCGCCACGGGGTAGTTTGAAAGTGCGAGAGGGGAAGTTGAATTCCAACGCGTTCGGAGAGCGTGTAATAGGAGAACTCGGTAGAACTGGTTCGTGTTACGACGAGAAACCAAGGAGTGAAAAGAGAGAGAGAGAGAGAGAGAGAGAGAGAGAGAGAGAGAGAGAGAAAAAGAAAAAGAAAAAAGAGGAAAAGAAAAAAGAATAAGAAAGAGAGAGAGAGAGAGAGACGAAGAGAGAGATATAGAAAGACGAGCGGTAGAAGAAAAGTAGTTGAGTGGATAGTAGTGGGGGAGGAATTCTCTCTAGGAAGGATCTAAAGCCACCCTATATGCCTGTACATAACGCATATATATATACAGAGATACACATACTCTTCCAATTCCATCTATCCATCTCTGTCTCTCCTTCGATCGAGGTATCGGATTGTCGTTGAAAACTCTCGCGTGACTCTCGTGTGCAAGTTCGTGAAGCGCATTAAGGGACGCAATCATACTTATGTACGTTCTTTCGCATTCGTGTGTGCGTATATATATATATATATATATATATACACAGATACATATATACATATATGTGCATATGTATGTATACATGTACAAAGTAGGTGCTGCAACGAAGTCAGCCACAAGTCTAGAGGAGGAAACTCGTTGAAAGCGGACACCCCGTAAGAACAGAGTGGCGAGCACCGTCGGACTGAATTTACCGGATAAGCTAGTCAGGTGTATCACTATATGATATACCCAAAAGTGGTAGGACGAGCGGAAAAAACACGTAGCATGTACTTATATATATACTTAACTTGCTATGTCTAAGTACCGTGTTTTCATGGACAACGCAACATTCGGAAAAATCCGATATCTTTTCCGAAGATCGACTGATTTTGCGTACAACACTACTGCTTGTCTGAAAGAGTGAGTCAGTTATAACCGCTTACCGTGAACTGCTTTGTTCCCTCAATGCATATATACATACACATAGAGACAAAATATCCGTCTAGATTGGTATCTATACAATTTTAAAAAGGAACAAACTCGCGTACTCATTGTAACGAGTGAAAAGAAAACAAATAAATAAATAAATAAAAAGAAAAGAAATCTTAAAAGATATTAGTGTTAGATAATTGAAAAAAAAATATTTCTTTCATAAAGGTTAAATTATGTTAGAAATAAATGATCGATATGAAATAAGATAATGGGAATTCGAATCGTTCCAAAATTTGTTGTACACGTAACACCAATGGCAAATACGATACAACGATCGTGGTTACGTCGTCGTACCGATAAAGTTCGCTCGATGATCGACAAAAACACAGGACGACCTATCGGTGTCGCGAACGTACGGAAACGTTATCGCGTTCTGTACCCGCAGCGATAAAGGTGCCGCGAAAAGAGAGGTGCTAAACGTTAACCGTGCGAGAGCGTAAGTACCTAAGTACATACCTGCGTATCTTTCCACTCGGCCACGTTTTTCCAGGAAAAAGAGAAAAAAAAAGAGAAAGAGAGAGAGGGAGAGACACACACAGAGAGAGGGAGAGAGAGAGAGAAAAAGAGGGAGAGAGAGACAAAGAGAGAGAGAGAGAGACAGAGAGAGAGACTGGAAATGCGGAAATGGGGGAAGTATATAAAAGCAGAGAGGGAAAGGGAGAAGGAGAGGAAAGAGGAGGGAGAGAGAGGGAGAAGGAGAGAGACAAAGAGGAGAGAGAGAAAGAGAGAAAGAGAGAGAGAGAGAATCGCAACGATTATCGCAATCGTTCGAGACAGGATGGACGACGTTCGTGCAAGCAAACTCGACTAATGATGCTTTACATAACGCACGAGAAAACGTTCAGAAAGGCTCCCGAGTGCTTGTGCATAAATAAATAAATAAATAAATAATAAATAAATAAAAAAAAATTTAATTTAATTAAATTTAATTAAATTAAATCAAAAGTTGGCTAGTTCATGTCTACCTATATACGTAATATATATGCATATGTATACGGAGTGGTGATAAAAATACATAAAGCTATGAAAAGGGATGTTTAGAGAATAGAATATTTTCGAACATAAAAATCGAGGCTATATATATATATATATATATATATATATATATATATATACATATATAAAGCAAACCCTCGATTCATTTTGTTAAGTGTAATCACCTGGATACCTGATAGACCTTCTCCAATCGAAATAGAGAAGGCTTGACATATATACATATATATATAGTCTGTGACGTTCGCAAAGATCAAAAAAAAAAAAAAAAATCTCTGGTTTCATCCATTGTATTTTCGAGTATGAACGGGAGAATGTTTACATACCACTATAGAAATAAAGGTTTCGATGTTAAAAAACTACAAAGTAAAAATGAAAAGAAAAGGAAAAAAAATGAAAAAGAGAAAAAGAAAATGGGTAAGTAAAATGATCAGTTAAAAGAAGTCTCGTTTCTTTTTGTTGAAACGATGCGCGAACGTGCAAGCGATTCTTGGTCGTTCTCCACTGTTAAGTACGTACTACGTATATATATATATATATATATATATATATATATATATATATATATATATATGTATGTATACGTACATGCACATATATATGCTCGTAACGAGAAAGAGAGAAAGACAGACGATCGTTCGAACTCCTTTCGGCTGCTGGTACTGGTACTGGTACTGGTGCCGTTGTTGCTGTTGCTGTTGCTGTTGCCACCACCTCTGCCACCACCTCCGCCACCACCTCCGCCACCACCTCCGCCGCCGCTTCTCGCATGTAAGCGAGATTACTGGTGGCGTCGGTTATCGCAAAACTACGAGCGTGGCTGACGCTGCGTCGCGATTAAGAAGCACCGACGGCCGTAAATCGCGAGTGGAAGAAAATAAACGCGCGAACGTTGCTGCGGCGAAACGAACAAACCGATGGATGAACGGACGGATGGATGGACGGATGGACGGTTGGTTGGTTGGTTGGTTGGATGGACGGACGGATGGACGGACGGATGGACGAACGATCGACTGCGTGAAAATTTAATGCTTCCTTCCTTTCTATTTCCTGCTCTCTTAATTTCCATGTATTTTTTTTTTCTTCTTCTTTCCATCTCTTTGTTATTTTGCTTATATATATATATATATATTTTTTTTTAATTCTTTATTTATTTATTTATTTTTTATTTTCTATAATTGAATCAATTGTTATGAAAGTACGATATAAGTGCAATCAAATTAAGAAAAAGAAACAAAAAAAGAAAAAAAAAAAGTAAATCATTGCCATACGCATTACGTAATAAACTGTTTTTTTTTTTTTAATTATTATTATTACTATTATTATTAATTTTGTAACTTAGATCACACTTTCGTGATCACCGGTCGCTCTTGTACACGATAGTTTTATATAAATGACGATTAAAAATATTTAACCTTTTCGTTCTGTGAAGATTTATATATAAATCCTTGAAAAAATGGACGCTCAGATATGGATTCTTATACAAAACTTTATTTACTCTGTCCCTTTTCTATATAAGACCTAAGAATTTCTAATAAGAATTTCTAGTAAGAATTTCGAAATGCCCCGTATATTATTGTTATATCGTAGACTAGTTTAACGTAAAGTAATAAGTTTCATCTTATTTAATTCATCGAACATGAAATATTTAAATAGCTTTTAAATTATATAAATCTATATATAATTATTATATAAAAAGTATATGTATATATATATGTATATATATAGTATTCTACATATATAGTTTTAATGGTAAAAAATAAATAATAGTAATAAATGAAATAAAATTTTTTTGATGTATTTTGCAATTCACTTGGCATCGTTCGTACGATATAAAATTTATAAATAATTAGTCTCAAATGGCATATACACAATATTGTAATCTATATGTATGTATATACAATTAGACATACATATGTATAATATGAATAATTTTAGTTCGAAAATTAATGATAATAATAAGATCGATAAATAGAACGAAAGTTTTAAGAAATATAATATTCTTGTTATCGTTTGTACTCACCCAACATACGGTTTGTTCTATATCGATGAGAGCCATTACTAGCAAAGCGTCATTAAATCGAGAAAATATGTTGCTCTTGATCACCATACAAATGATTCTTCTGTATTCCTTGTCACGTATGGCACGAAGGAGTAGTAATACCAGGACGTATGCACTAGTGATGTAACAAAAAAGAAAAAAAAAAAAAGAAAAATAGAAACGATGTAAAGATCGTAAGTACGTATTTTTTTTCTATACATCAGGTGTACGCATTTGTAGCGTATTTTTTAACAAACCTAACCTTACTTTATAACAAAGCTAACCTAAGTTACAAAACGCGTAACACTATGCATATAAAAAAAACATATATATACACATTGATTCTCTTCGTCAGTATTGTCCCTTGAATTTTATCTATTTTTCTATTTGATTGAACACTTATTGAAGATCTTCAAGAAACTATGATCAACGACAAATGATAAAATAAAAGAATTATTCTACGGATAATATCACCGAACGTGATTTATTACGATCGAAACTAATTCTTCTATCGATGCGCCATCTGTCGTTGATTATTTATATTATACGACTCCTGGATGATATAACATTCTTTCCTTCAAAATAAAACGTTTCTCACGTCTCCATGTGTATTGATTTAACATAATTAGTAATAAAATAAAATTATACATTATTTAGATATCATATCTAGGAATACATAAGTGTTCGATGCATATGTATTAAAAAAAATATATATATTTCGTCACACGCTAAATATCATAAATTCAAAAAGAAAATCATTCTCTCACTTTATCTCTCTCTCTCTCTCTCTCTATCTCACTCTCACTCTCTCTTTCTCACTCATTCTCGTAATTCGACGATTATCCGATTTAATTTTGAAGAAATAATAAAGCTAAGCATATTTAAAAGATATCTTGAAAACTAACGATACATAAAATTAATATCTATAAATGAAATTTTCTTGTAAAGCAAAAAGTAATATCGTATCGTCTTTGTCCTTTTTATACGATGCGTCCTCGAGTGTTGCTAAATTTCTACTGATCGAGAAAGCAGATCACGCGGAGGTCAAAATTTTATGTTGTTTACCTCAGATACCTAGATATCCGGATACAGTATGTATACAGTAAAGAAGACACGGAGTCAAGGCAAAATATACAATAAATATTATCACGAGAATTTACGTAATAGATATATACTTTTAGCTATCCATTGCAATCTATAATTATTGTTAACGACAACTTCTAGAATGATTTCGATAATCGAAAGCAATAATTTCGATAATCGTAATATCGTATCAAATACAAGTCATTCATTGGTCATTCTTGTAACCAAAGAAAAAAAAAATCTATTGCACTCACTTTTTAGTTATTCACAATTTAAAATATTTAAATTTTGGCAATAAATGAATTATGTTATTTTAACAATTATATCTATACCTAAGATTAAAACGATATGATATGTGTGTATGTGTGTATCAATGTGTTTATAACAATAATAAAAATATATGAAAAATTCGAGAGAAAAGTCGAAATAGAGAATCACTTATATGATACAATCAGGACAATTTTATTCTTAAATATTATTCGATAGGTTTTTTCTTTTTCTTTCTTTTTTTCTTTACTTTTTTTTTTTTTTTTTTTAATTGATCAGAGGATTTATAAAAGAAAAAGTATCTTTAGTTTTTCTTACCGGTGTGATCCAAGTAGGTGAAAAGTTTTCTACGAACGCGTTCATACGGCACTTTCGGAAAGTGAAGAGAGAGCAAGAAAGAATGAGTGAGAGAGAGAGAGAGAGAGAGAGAGAGAGAGAAAGGAGATGGACGATGGAACGACGCCACGATGACGACGACGACGACGACGAAGGGGCAAACTTTCAAGCAAAGTCACGTCTCGGTGTGCTCGAGAATAAGAGGGTACAAAGCCACGAAGAAGGCTCTTCTTGAAGCAAACTTTACGGGCTCGTAAAGCGAACAGTGAAGCGATGAGATATGACGCCATACGCTTTTGTCCATTGGTCCATTTCCGTTCCACTCCGATTCCGTTTTGTTTCTCTCCGGTTCCAATCGCGTTTCTATATCAATGATAAAAGATCCACGTTTCCTAGTTAGGCGCAATTTTTAAATGAACAAAAATTATCGAATTGAATTATCGACGAGCGTACTACTTTACATACCTCATTTTCTTTTTTCTTTTCTTTTTTTTTTTTTTTATTATTAAAAATCAATAAATTATAACGAAATAATAATAATAATAATAATAATAAGATAAAAAAGAAATTATAACAATAAAGTTCTCCTACGATATAAATACGAATAGATGTAATATGAAGAAACAAAAAAAACAAAACAAACATAGAAAATGTGCAGCATTGATAGAACATTAAATATAAATCATTTATTCTCAATTGTCGACAGCTCGT
Source organism: Vespa crabro (assembly GCF_910589235.1). Taxonomy (NCBI): domain Eukaryota; kingdom Metazoa; phylum Arthropoda; class Insecta; order Hymenoptera; family Vespidae; genus Vespa; species Vespa crabro. The sequence continues at coordinate 7,614,204 of NC_060958.1, read as the reverse complement.
TTTCACGGTAAATTTATTAAAAGAGCACACTTCGTGTGCGAACTCTTTTTCTCTTTTCTTTCTTTCTTTTTTCTTTTTTCTCCCTTTCTTTTCTCTCCCTCTCTCTTTTTTTTTTTTTTTTTTGTTTTTTTTCCTTCTTTCTCTTAACAAACCAGATCGGAACGAACGTGGCAGTAGTCTAGAAGTACTCCAGAACGCGCAAACTTCTCCAACACCGGATTCGGTTATTGCTTTATTTTGAACTAGCGAACCATAAAAGCTCGGGATCGTAGAGAGCCAGGCAACGTCTCGAAACGAGCCCGTAGAAGTTTAGTCGAACGTGCTGTGCGCGCGTGAGTCGATATTTTAGCCGTCAGCAAAACTCGCGGCCCCAGCACGCACCCACACGCGAACGTGACGCGGGTGCGCGCGCGCTCGAACACCCCACGTTTTAATATATATCGCGCGTGGGTTAAAGTTGGAGGCGGATCACCAATTCTGAACGTCGTGTTCCGATTAAGGGGGGAATCGATCTTTGCTACCGTGATGTTTATAATTACAAACGTCACGTATTTTTCTACAATGTGATTGATTTAAAGAAAAAGAAAAAAAGAAAAATTCACGTTTTTAGTAAATTAAAATTAATCAAGTTTTCTAAGTACCTTTCGATTCGGAAAAGAGTAAATGTAAAGAGAAAATTATATATAAAAATCGACGACCGATCGGTATATTTTGCATCTCTTCGAATAGAAACGTATAGCCACGTAATTAACAGGAGACTTTTTTTATCGCGACGGGTGTGTGTTATCGTTACGACTATTAAATAAATTACAAACGGCCGCGAAAATATCGAGTAACGACTAATCTCGTGGCTGGTCGCGGCCCACCGCCGTTAACACGCGCTCACGAATCAGGGATTAAAGAGCAGTCGGCGAAATATTCAATTACGCCGTACTCCCGACAATAATATAGCAAGCAATCTACCGTGGAATTCGTATTAAAACGTTAACGTTCCGATGCCACGTCGATTCTTCTCCGAAGAAAATCATTTGAACAATACCATAGTCAATATAATGAACTGATTTTACAGGACGTAGTAATCCATTTGTTCCGTCATCTTACATGTTCCGCATTGATCATGTTTCAGGTGAGTCGATATCTCGATGCCCCAGACATCATTACGGGCAATACGACGCCGATGGACCCGGCAGTGAAGCAGAGGTTACTTCGTCATCTGGACAGTTGCGTGTCCGAGCTTGATCTAGATCTTGGATCGAGGCCTGACAGCGGATTGGGTAGCAGTCCGGGTAGCGTGACGGATCGTGTGACCGGAGCTACGAGTCCTGGTCCTTTGGATCACCACGTGCCACCGACGCCTCATTGCAGTACGGCCTTGAACCCAGCTGGCCTGATAAAGTCTGAGATACCGGAGATGGAGACGGCCAGGCCGGATAGTAGCACGACGGCCGGAGACGAGAACAACAACAGTAGCAGACCGACGTCGGCATTCAGTCAAGTAAATCCAGCTGGTCTGGATCCCCATCACCCTTCCGGTATACCGGTCGATCAAGCCTCAACGTCACAGCAAAATCCGAATATGCTGTCGGTCGTTCAGGTGATACCTTCAAGACTACCTGATGGCCAGGTAGTTTTCCTTCTACCTAGTCACTACGTCCAACTCGCTGCAGCGGCTGCAGCGAACGGCATCAGTATCGGACCGAATCCACCAACTGCAATTTGGGCAGCTACCAACATGTCCTTGCTCAAGGCAACGGATAAACTAGCCAAAAGACCTCACGAAGAGATGCAAGATTGGCAGGAAACTGCGACTGGTGTGAAACCTAGTAAGAGCCCTCGAATGCAAGATCAACCTGAACAGCCTCTTGACTTTACTACCAATTCGAAGAAATTGAAGACAGGTTCGAGGACCTCTGTTCACGGTATACCGGGTGTCGAACATCAACAGCAACAGCAACAACAGCAGATACCACCTTCGCGAACGACAACCGACGGTGCGATTGTTCACGAGGAGAGACCCTCTAGTCATGCGGGTAGTGAAATCGCTGTTGGAATGCCATCCCCATCGCAGCTCGGTCAACAGGCCGTTAAGGATGAAGAGAGCATGTGGAGGCCTTGGTAAATCGAATACCTTTGGCCGATCGATCGTCGATCTTATTTGTATATAAATTATACATATATATATATATATATATATATATATGTATATATATATATATGTTATATATATATATATATATATTGATGGAGATTCGAGTGAAACAGCTTCGATTCTAGACAACATCCCCTAGTCAAGGAAAAGGCAGACGAGATGGTTTTTCCTTCGCTTGAACGATTTCATCGGAAGGAGCCGAGGATTCGTCGAAATTTTTCTCACGACTCGTTGATACCAACTCGTACAAGAGAAACGTGTAAGTACGTATATATGTATGTACATATGTATGTACGTGCGCTAACGTTAGCCGTCTGACGTCAAACTCGAAGTTCTTTCTCTTCTTCGAAGCAGTTTCATGCGATTCCGAATGCCAAAGTAGTAAACGAGGCGAAAAAATTTAACGATCGTAAAAAAAAAAGAAAGAAAGAAAGAAAGAAAGAAAAGAAAAAAAGACGAAGAAATTATCTGACGTCTCTGATGGAGCTACCGAATTTTCTCCGATGGAAATAAATATTAAAAACAAAGTTTCATGCGAAGACTTGTGATTCGATGAAATGACAACGACGATGACGACGACGACGACGACGACGAGGACGACGACGACAACAATGACGATGAAGATGATGATAATGATGATGATAATGATGATAATGACGATGACGATGATGATGATGAAAATGATGATAATATTCATGATGATGATCATGATAATGATGATGATTATAATGATAATGATGATTATAATGATGATGATGATGATGATGATGACGATGATGATGATGATGATGATTATGATGATGATGATAATGATGATACGTAAAGAACGATAGATACGTATCGTAGAGGCGCGCGTTATGTTAATTATAACAATTAATTGTATGTATGTAAATGAACGATGAAAGAAGTAGTAAAGAGCGATGAATCGAACGTGCGTATGAGTGCGTACATGTATGAGTGAGTGAAATAAAAAAAAAATGGAGATAAAAAGAATGTGGAATGAATGTGCGAGCATGTGAGCGAGTGAACGAGCGAGTGATACGTTAAATGCGTTTTAAACCGAGACATCGTGTGTACATAATCCCGATCAGAACTATTGCTATTGTCGAGATATAGATTTATTTTGATGTTATCTAGATGTATATGCGTGTATTATTAGCAAGGGACTGCGAGAGAACGAGAGAAAGGGTTTGAAGGTGTGATGGGGTGGGACGAAGTTGGGGCGGAGGATGAGAAGAGGGGAGAAGGGGTGACTTATATGTAGGGGGGTCTAAGAGAGTGCTGCGAGATAGCGAATAGAGTGAAAGCGTGCGAGATCGTGAAATTACACTTGTAGAGACACCATCATCTCACCACGTAAACTTACGTCTATAATTGCTAAATATCTCTGGAATTCGAATTCCTTATTCAATGTACTTAGACAGGCAGTCAATATAGGCATATATATTGAACTGTATATATCTTAATTATCAGTTTTCATTTCTCTCGATTCCCTCGACCTTATATCCTCGATCAAACGACGATTACACATAGGAAGCCTACGTAGGACTATTTGGTGGTATCAAAAAGAAAAAAAAGAAAGAAAAAAGAAAAAAAAGAGGAAAAGAAAAAAATTAAATAAATACGGTAAGTAAGTAACGAGAAATTTCTTGTTAGCTGCGAAAGATAGGATGATAAATGAATCGAAAATTAATGGATAATATGAAATCTGTTTTAGTCACGTTATCAAAACGTCGCATGCATTCGTCGATCGTATACTGACTCGCGCGCGTTAATTATACAATTTGATCACTTCCGTTTCTCCGTGCGATATATCGAATAACGAAACGTCATTCTTAAAGGCTGACTCACGATATTCTTTAACATCATACATACATAATTTTCTCTCTCTCTCTCTTTCTCTCTCTCTCTCTCTCTCTCTCTCTCTTTTTTTCTCTTTCTATATCTATATCTTTCTTTTAACGCGTGCGTTTCGTGTGGACGACCTTCGACGAAGCGTCTTTCGGCCGCTACGGAAAAAGACGAGTACGGCAAGGGCAAAGCGCCGATCGTTAATGCCAATCCTTTTCTTTCTTCTTTTCTTTTTCTAGTCATTAAACTTTTTGCCTGGACGTCCTAGAGCCCGCGCGAGTCCTAACGACCGTGCCGCGAGAAACCGATTACCGATCGTTAAGTCCGGCTATTTGCGCCAGAGAGAGAGAGAGAGAGAGAGAAGTGAGAGGGAGGTGACCGCTCGTAAACCTTTCTTTTTTTTCCTCATGATGTTGCTACGACTATACCACGCTCATATTCTTTCTCGTCGGCTTGACTAAATCGATTGTCAAACATATCGAATCGAATCGAATATCGGATTCAAAGAGAAAAAAAGAAAAAAAAAAGAAAAAAAAAAATAATAAAACAGAAAAGAAAATTTCAAACGGTAAAATTCATCAATTCCTTCATACGAACATACGACTCCTTTTAATATATATATGAATGCTTCACACAATTAAAGATATTTAAATACGAATTGTATTATTAAATAAAATGATACGATTCAAATATGTGACGCACGTCTATTATATTTACATACACATCTAGGTAGCCGAATTATATAGACCCTATTTTGAGTTCGCATCGATAATCAGATGTAAAATAAATAAATATATATATATATATATATATATATATGTGTGTGTGTGTATATATACGTATATATATTTTTATCGAAATATATATATATAATGACTCGAAAATCCATGAGTCCGAACAATTTACGTGATCGCTCTCACGCAAAATGACAAGGCTGCATTATTAACGCGCTTGTCGAGCCGGTCGACCATGTGCATGTCCTACGTACATATGTATATGTATACATATATATATATATATATATATATATATATATACACATATGTACGTGTACGCACCAAATCCGGACTTCGATGCGTGCCTCCGACTCGTGACGCGTGTGTGCTCATCGTGACCACAAAAGGACTATATAATTTAGATAGCGTAATTGACTTTGACGATTACGATACGCACGCCCGCCGCCGACACTTTCGATCAAAGGACACTTTGGCTTGATCACCAATGTAAGTAAGTACATCATCGACCAAAGTAAATAATCTTTTTGGTTTTATTATTATTATTTTTTTTCCCCATTTTTTCTTCCTTTTCAACCATTTCATTTACGTATATATTTACAAAAATAATATATTTCATTAAAGTTAGTTTTTATTGATCGAAAACACGCGACGAAACAACGTAAGCGGAAATATTTTGGATCGAAGTCGATTATTTTTTGTCGATTGGCTAAATAATCAGTCGATATCGTACCGGTTAGGTGCCCATACAAATCTTAATTTCAATCAATAAAACTTTCGAAAAGAGAATATCTTATTCTATCGTTAATATTTCCAATTACGATATATTTGGAAGGTAACGTTTTCGCGAAAATATACAAATAAATTTGCATAAAAGTCACGTTCTAATGTGGGAAGAAACGGAGATACAAAATGAAAAGAAAAATAAGAAAGAAATATTTAGGCAAAGAAAGAAATAGTGAAAAAGAATTGGTGACCAAAAAAGGGCGTGTTTCGTCGTCCACCTTGAAAGATCATTAAAGACGAAGTTATCGAGTCGTAATCAGGGCCGAATTTCACGGTGCTTTTATTTTCTCCCTTGGCAGAACTTTTTGGAAGCCGCTAATTGAGTCATATCATTAGCATACGCCAACGTAAACCGCAATGTAAGCCTGACGTCTTCCGTGCGGCCCTACGATTATCCGGCCATGTTCCTTATTAAAAGCTCGTTATTACGCGCTTTTATATGCGTCGTTGAATCCACTTGTTTCCGGCACGATTCGTTTCTAGCGTTAAATTTTTCCCGGTCTTCTTCGAGGAGTTAGAAACCTTTTTTGTTTATTCTCTTTATCCTCTTTTCCTTTTTTCTTTTTCTCTTTTTTTTATTTTCTCATCATTAATAAATTCATAACAATGAAAATGATCGTACACGTTGATATCTAAATCTTATCGAAAGAAAAATCATACTAACGTAACGATTATAGATTCATTTCATTGGGACGAGTAGAAAAAAAAAAAGAACAAAAAAATCTTTTGCTAATCAAGCTCAGACTAATTAGTTTCACACGCTTACATATTTAAATACATTTAGATACGTACATATATGCATATTTGTGTGTATGTGTGTGTGTTTGTGTGTGTGTACATTGAAATAGTATGGAACGTAGTCATCGAGTCTCGTTACGGTTTAAGTATCGAGCGTCAAGATCAAGAAGCGAGGAGCCACTACGATAGAGAAAGGGGGAGACAGGTAGACCGAGAACAGAGGGTGGCAAATTAGAGGGCGGCGAAAATTGATAGGGCCATTGCGTCGGGCCATAGGCGTGGCTCGTGTCCGTCAAACGGACGCAACGTGCACTCGAGGTATCTACCGAATCGACTTGCCAGCACCTGAGACTCTCGTGCCTCTTCGACCCTACCGATACTGAATTATAGACCCTTATACCTTACTATAACAGAGAGCGTACCACGGTAGTAAGTACGAACTTCAAGCTCTCTAGAAAATTATCCCGTCTTACCTTGTGTGACCATCTTTAGATTAAACTATATCTACATTTATGCATATATATATATATATATATATATATATATATATATATATATATATTAGGATGTAAGTCATTAATTTAAAAGAAAAAAAAAAGAAAAAATTTATGTGAGCGCCATCGGCATCGTTCGCAAAGCAGCAAAGCAAAAGGAAAAGAAGCTTATCGCGTTGGCACTAGCTACCACGAGATAACGATTTCTTCAAGCATGCTCAAGCCAAAGGATAGATAGATAGATAGAGATAGATAGATAGAGAGAGAGAGAGAGAGAGAGAAAATCGAAAGAGAAAAATACGAATGAAAAGGATAGCCGGTCCGGGAGTGTAGTACAATTCTCTCTTCGTAGAATAATCCAAAGATTCTTCTTCTTGGGCTGATACGACTCTCGAATTTTAATAAAGGTCTTTGCCTGATTTTAAATTCTATTCTGAGGATCCTTTTTTCAAAAGAAAAAAAAAAGTAAATCTGTATACCCTTTGACCTCGAAGTAAGTAGCGAAAGATGTATTTAATTGAGCGTCTTTTTTTTTTTAGTCACTTTCAAGATAAAAAAAGAAATAAGAACATAAAAAAAAAAGAATGATAAAAGGGAGATCATTTAAATATAATAATAAATGGGCGAGAAATTTGAAAGAATGACGAGCCGTCAAATCGAAGAAACGTTATCGCCGAATCCACTATGTAAAGACGAAAATTGTTTTGCGAATAGTTTCACGGGAGTTGGGATATAATATTGCGGAAAATAGGAACGCAAAGGTGAAACTTTAGCTGGAATTCGGACATGCACCTTTCCGTGCAATTAACCGTCTTTCCTGAACGAGGAGCGAATACGCGTAAACCGACTCCGTCGAGCGGTTTCCCTCGGCTTGCTCGCTTAATTAATTACACCGTGGAATTGAAAATTGCCTCGCGCCTCGTTCGCCCGAGGGTAAAACGTGAGAGAGCAACACTCGCGCGGATAACGAGAATCTGTTTACGGAAAGGTGCCCGCAGGAGTTCCCGTACCGTGGAACCTTTTCTATCAAAAATGCCGCCGTTTGATGGAAGGCGAAGGATAGAAACGAACGATGAAATAAATCGAAAGAGAAAGGATCCCTCGGTGTATAGTTCCTGTTCGCGTTTGTGCATGTTTTCGCTCGAGTATGTTTGTGAATACTATGCTCACACGTTAACGTAGCCACCACCTGCGCTAGAACTATAATAATTGTCCTGACGTTCCTGATTAACGTTACAGATCACAGGGTATTTCGTGCGCCGTCGGACTCGTGGCAAAGGGCCAATTCGCCCTGATTATGGCAGGTGGAATATCAGCTGTTATTACCAGCTCTTCTACCTTTCCTCGTTCATACGTATCTCTTTTTACGATTCGTGTCCACCTTTCGTGAAATATTAAAAAAAAAAAAAAAGAAAAAGAGAGAGAGAGAACATAACACTTATCGAGAATGATAATATGAAGGTTCTATACGAGTTTCGATGAATCCATACTAAGTATCGATTCTTTCGTTCTCTTCACTTCTAACTCACTTAACACGCTCTCAAGAATAAGAGTTCCTCTTCCTTTGAGAGGAATTTCGAAAGCACCACTCGGCGAACCTAAAAGAATCTAAAAATACACGACAGAACGCTACCTGACGTTACCTATCCCGTGCCCCGCGGACTTGGTCCTCTGACTTAAAGGAATCTAACGATGTACACGTAAATCGGCCAATTTATCCAGCCAATTTTCGAAATCACCTTTGAGAGCTGAGAAAACGAGAGAGGCTACGGCAAGCACAAGCGCAACGACCAATTTCCGGTGGTCTCAAGATCCTAGACTAAAAAAAGAGAAAAAGAAAAAAAAAAAGAAAAAGAAAAGAGAAAGTCAAAAAAAAGAAAAAAAAAAGAAACAAAAAGGAAAAAAAAGAAATAGGATTCACGTTCAGCCTTGATCGTTCTGTTTAACAAACGTGACGAAATTTTATTTACAAATAAGAGAGAAATGTTGTTTCCAAATGAAATAAGATATCTCGATTATTTCTCGGCTCGTAATCGAATCGTTATAACAGGATCGTGAAAATCCTAGAGACAGGTGGATATGCCGACCGTCTTGAGAAACGAACTTTGTACACTGACACTTCGAGACTGAGCCTTCGAACTTCCGACTTCTAATAAGGGAACCGTGTGCACCTCATCGCGCCTCGCCGCGTTCCTTAATTACCACGTCTACGAGTTCCAAGTCCGGACTTCGGTATCCTAATACCCCGCCATTACGCGATTAGATTGCACTTTGATCCCACCGCAGTACTATCCGAACCGTCGTCTTATATACGAAGGTTATCGGTAAAGGTAAAGGAAAAGGATTTTGATTTAAAACGAGGACTCTACTTTAAATCTAGAAGAATTTCGATGATAATAACGATTATTATAATAGACTTCATTATATATAGATTCGCTTTATCATATTAGATTTTGTTATAATAAAACTGAATGATTTAACGACCATAAAACGATTATGTCTTTCTTTTGATAAAAAGAAACAAAAAAAAAAAAAAGAAAAGAAAGAAAGAAGGAAGAAAATAAAATTCCTTCGCAAATTTTCTACCGTTAACTTCTCGACCTCTCTCTTACTCCGAACGATAATATCTTTGACAATTAAGATCGAATAAAAATGAAATAAAATATTTTCTTCCCGTAAGGTTAAGAACGTATCGATGTTAAACTAGCGAGACCAAAGATTGATTCGTAGAGATACAGGAAAGTTAGACTGGAGAAGGGGAATAGGTACGGAGAGGTCAAAGGAGGACGAGATGGAAGCGAAAAGGTGCTTTCAATGTAGTAACAGCAATACTGGTGGTAGTAACAGCAGCAGCAGCAGTAGTAGTAGAAGTAGTTGTAGTAGTAGTAATAGTAGTAGTAGTCGAAAGTACTAGTAGTGGTATTAGAAGAAGAAGAAGAAGAAGAAGAAGAAGAAGAAGAAGAAGAAGGAGAAGAAGAAGAAGAAGGGTGCAAAGTGGCGCTGCCATGGGCGCCGTGAAGCAGTAATCACTGTAGCTGGAGGAAAGCTGAAGGCTGATCCGAAGGAGGAGTAGTACGAAGGGAAGCAGAGAAACGAGAGAAGCGTTAGAGTGGAGTAAGAAAGAAAATAGAGGGGAGGGAGACGGTGAACGCGTCACGGTAAAGAGGGTAGAAAAAGAGAAGGGTGGTTGGCAAGAGAGGAAAAGAGATGGCTGAGGGTTCGAGAAGCGAGAGGGAAGGTCTCATCAGACGCGTCAGTCGCCTCTGGCGCCGCGTTTCCACCATCTCTCCTTCGTCTTTTCTTCCTTCTCAAACTCCTACCATTTCATTCTCTCTCTCTCTCTCTCTCTCTCTCTCTCTCTCTCTCTCTCTCTCTCTCTCTTTCTTTCTCTCTATATCTCTCTTTTTCTTGCACTCTCTCGCTCTTTTTCACACATACACATACACACACACTCCACACACACATACACACACAATCGCACCATCTCGTTCGATTCCATCTCGCTTTATACTCGCTTCAGCTCTTTCGAAAAAGGACCAACGTTCTGACCGTACCAATTCTTTTAACTTTGCAAAATACGTAACTTACATTTTTTTGTTCTTTTTTTCCTGTTCTTCCCCCTCCCCTCTTTACTTCTTCCATGAGATAACTCGTTAACCATTGCAATCGTTTGCGTTTCGAAGAAAAAAAAGAGAGAGAGAGAGAGAGAGAAAGAAAAAAATCGATATGTACCTACTGAAATATTAATGACGTATAAAAAAAAAAAAAAGAACAGACAAAAAAGAAGAAAAGAAGAAAGAGAAGGGAAAGACAAGGGAAAATAAAGAAAAAGGAAGATGGGGTAGAAACGTTGTCCGTTGTCATTGATTTTTATTACATATTTGAAAGTTTTCGAATGAAATTTCGAAGGTAAAAAATTAATCACGGACTAATCGCGAATTTGTCTTGCCTCTCTCTCTCTCTCTCTCTCTCTCTCTCTCTCTCTCTCTCTCTCTCTCGACGTCGTTATAAGGATAACATCGTGAAAACGTGATCGCTTGGCAGGTAGACCAGACCTTCGATGAAAACTTTTCAGAGCTTGGAGAACGAGTAGAAGGAGAAGCTAGAGATAAGAAACGAGATAACTAACTCGTCGTTTAATTGAGCTGATTTAAGTTAGTTCGTGGAAGAAAGAAAGAAAGAGTGAAAAAAGAGAGAGAGAGAGAGAGAGAGGGAGAATTGGTGCGTTTAACGCGGTAAACTTCTAGCAACGTTAAAATTCACGTTTTATTTTTTTTTTCAGAAGTCATACTTATTTTCATTTCTCTCTCTCTCTCTCTCTCTCTCTCTCTCTCTCTCTTTCTTTCTTATCCTTTCTTTCATTCATAAAAGACTTATGTTGTCCAATACTCGAAAAGAATGAAAATGAATAATATTAAAAACGATAAGAACGTAGGAATTCGAAGAATCATAATTACCGAGAGAGAAAGAAAAATAAAATGAGAGAGAGAGAGAGAGAGAGAGACATGTGACTTCAAACGAATTTTCTCATCCAAAAAAGAAAAAAATGTTCTTAATGATTAAACAAGCCAATGGTATTAAAAGCGTGTCGTCGAGAGTCTCTATTTGCTACGTCGAATTTACCGTTCGTATTAAACGTAGGGTTAACTTTGAGAGGATATGTGTGTGTATATGTATGCGCTCTTTCTCTCTCTCTCTCTCTCTCTCTCTCTCTCTCTCTCTCTCTCTCTTTCTCTCTCTCTCTTGCACGCGCATCTGGCTTTCAACGAAGACTCCGAGCGTCAGACGTTTGTACTATGGCAATTAATTAAGCGTGTGTCTTTGCCGGCACGATTCGAGTAATTTATTCGAGCGTGCACGATACATACATACATATACAACGTTCGTACATAAACGGGCACACGCATATATACGACGTAAAGAAAGAAAGTTGTGATAGAGAGAAACAGAAGCAGAAAGAGAGTGAGAGAGAGAGAGAGAGAGAGAGAGATGCAGACATATAGAGTCGCGTTTCGAGGTCTCACTCGCTCGCGAAGTCCGACCCTTTTCAACCCTCCTCCCCCTTCTCTCTAAGCCAGCCTCCCTCTCTCTTTCCTACCCTACTACACCCCTCAGTCTCTCTCTCTCTCTCTCTCTCTCTCTCTCTCTCTCTCTCTCTCTCTCTCTCTACTGCTGCTTTACAGCAGTTTAACCACCTGTTACGCCGAGACACGCGCCGAACTTCCGCGCTTTTCTTTTTCGCGAAACACGCGAGTTTCTGCCACCCTCGATGCGGTCTGCCACCTCTCTCTCTCTCTCTCTCTCTCTCTCTCTCTCTCTCTCTCTTTGAGATATTTTCTCGCGTCTCGAGCCTCCTTCCTTTTTTTTTTCACTTCCTTCGTTCAACGAAACAAGAAAGAGTAAAATCGTATGAGTTAGACGGCCAAATTTTCTTTTTCTAATTTATATTTTTTCTTATTATAATGATTAAAAGAAAAAAAAAGAATTTGTTTCGTCGTTCGATTATCATCGTTCGATTATAAACGTTAATTTCACGTTGCTTTGTATATAACAAAATTGTAACTTCTTATATTAAAATTATGAGTTTGATATTTACACATACAAAAAGACACACATACATATACATATATCACCATTTTGATGTAATTCTTTTTCTAATGGAACTTATAGATGTTTAATTATGAAAGTTATTGTAGAATCGTAACTAAATGGAATGAAAAAAATAAATTTAACTTAACCTAACTGATAATATTTCGATAATATCATGGACATTACTAATACGTACGATTCGACGAATGAAAATCCTGCGGAACCGAAAACTGACGTTATGATTGTCGCTGAAGGTGGATTGCCAGAGAGTCCGGATATTGTCGCGAACTCCACATTGAAATCGTCAGAAGGTTCTATCAGCTATAATGATGTAATATTAAAGGCAAGAACGATAAGCGAGGACGACGAAAATATTATCTCTCTCTCTCTCTCTCTCTCTCGCGATATAATGTACATACATACAGAATGCTAAAATAAACAAATAACGAGTGACATTATCGTATTACTATGAACACGTTGGCTTCGTGTTTCTTTCGTTCGTACCTTCGTAGATATAATCACCCATTGCGTAATATTTACGAGACAAGAGAGACCAGAGGAAATAAATAACAACGTATATTGTATCTAAGCGTAAATTTTTTCAGAAGATGAATCGTCCACGGAAGAAACGCAAAACTCGGACATCCTGACGCACAAGGAAGAAGAAAAACACGAAGTACATTTTGCAATAAAACACACGACTATCACTTATGAAGCAGAAGAAGGTACATAATATATTGATATTTTATAAATTACAATATTATAAAGCTGATATTTAACTGGATATTATATTACACGAATGTAAAAATAATTTTTCATAAGAATCAGAATCCTTCATATCCATACTACTCGAGGAATACTTTAACTCAAGTTTTTTCATCTACTTACCTCCAATATTGTTGTCGGAAAAGTTAATCATAGAACATCAAGACAAATTCACTCAGACTTTTTTCAAAGCCATGACAAAATTATCGAATCGCCGTTTCGTCGAAATAATAAACATGCAAGTCGATCACGGGGATCCTTCTTTGATATTCTATTGTCCATCGTATGAATTATTAACGAGTTTTCGTGAAAACGAAGAAAACATTGATAATTAATTCGAGCTAATTCGAATAAAAAATTCAAATTAAATCGTGAGAAATCAATTACAACTTATATTAATATTATACGTTCAATCTATATAATTTGAAATAAAAATTTATATATGTATATAAACGTATACTCGTTTCCGTCCCCCTCCACCCTCCCTCCCTTCCTATCCTACACACACGCTCGCGCATACATCGTATACTTACACGTATGTATATAATATAATAAATATATTACATAAAAATCTGCACGTAAAATTGATAAACAGCACAATGGTGCTATCTGGAGGATTGAATCCAAACTACTCGGCAATGCAACTACAACGGATGATATTTCACAGATCTTCATTTTATTATAATACTCAACCTAATATGTGCATGCATTAATCTAGAATATAATATTACATTAATTAATCTAGAATATATTATTATATTAATTTATGATAAAAATATGTTATTCTGTTATCAGTAGGAACGTACCTCTGATTACGTAGACATCTATGCTAGAAACAAATACGCCATTTTCTTGTACTATCTCTTTCTCTCTCTCTTTCTCTCTCTCTCTCGTTCTCTCTTATTCTCTCTCTCTCTCTCTCTCTCGTTCTCTCTTATTCTCTCTCTCTCTCTCTCTCCCTCCCTCTTTCTCTCTCTCTCTCTCTCTCTCTTTCTTTATCTCTATTTCTTTATCGTGTGAATCTATTCTTTATTGATTTCAAACAACAAATTAAATGATACAGCGTATGCGAATGAAACGATTAACTTCATTTTTCATTAATTTAATAACCCATGTTAGCAATAAGCAATCGAAGAGCTTATTTTTGTATTTTTATTAATTCCTCTTTTTAATACGAGTGTTACTAAATTAATGATACTTTTGCAAGAACAGGAAACAGGCCATCTTTTTTCTTCTTTGCTAATGAATATACGTATATATATATATACACACACACATATATATACATGTACATATGCGTATACATATACATATACATATACATATATATATATATATATGTATATATATATATATAAATATTTATAATTTGATTCTTTTTTTTTACACGTATGGGTATCGGATTTATTAAATATTAATTAATACGATATATCATAATACAATATGGTTGTGCATTGCAGTTTCATAGAAAACGGTATTCTTCGTAGCTTAAATAACGAGTCACGTAGTTTCTCCTTGATATATGTATACGATCCGATGTGATGCTGGAACGTTTAATCATTGGATTCTATCGGACCCGATCATCCCCAGTCACTAGAACGGAGTTTCAGAAATCACTGCCAATCCTTTCTTACCGTCTTCTTCGGATTCTCCTTGAAACTACGAGCGGCTGCGCACGAATACGTGCTTAGGTGAATACGCTTTACGGTTTAGCAATGGCAGTGAATACTATCGGCTCTCGCTCTAGTAATTCGAAATATCAGATTCTCTCTCTCTCTCTCTCTCTCTCTCTCTCTCTCTCTCTCTCTCTCTCTCTCTCTCTCAAATACATACATACAGACAAACAGATGCATGAACATTCATACTATATATCTTCCACGCGCATACATTCTCTATTTTTGTTGATTTCTCCTTTGATCTTCCTATCTTTCCTTGTGTTCCTTCTTACTTGATTCTCAGTCTCTCGCGCACAGTTCATAGCTTCTTATACCAAAAGAGATAATGTTCTCCTTCGCTGACTTGTAGATCATCGACACCTGAAAAAGAAAAATGATTCCATCAGTACAAGTTCTATCGGTAATATATATATATATATATATATATATATATAAGAAATGATAAATAAAAGAGTAGCTTCAATTTGTCCATATCCATTATATAATAATGATCCAACTATAAAATCGATCAAGTATCACCTCCAGGTGCAACCAATTGATTTCCAGGTGGTGAGGAAGGATCCGGTGGTGTTGGCAATCGATAGAGTAACCAATAATGATAAGACATTGGTTCTTCTTTATAACCAGCCAATGTGTGGACATAATGTCCATTTGGCCATTCCGATGCGGCGAATTGAAAGTGTGGTGACATCTCCGCTGCTAAAAGCATTACGCCATAGAAAGTTTCATTTTTCGGCGCGGAAACCGTTAGATTGTACGTTTCGTTGACGTTACTTCCGACCCAAAGTGTATATGAAACGTTCACCATGATCGGTATCGAAGTACCGGTGATAATGGTATCCGTATTACTAGTGTTGTTACTTCCGGTTGTAGTTGCTGCTAACGTCTCACTATGATTCTCCAAGGTCGCTACATCTGCAACTCATAGTTTTAACGGGACATATCTTAGTTGCTCGTCAAAGATGATGTTTATATTTCAAGATTTTCAATATTATAATTTAATTAATTATTAAGACATTTGTTAATTTTAAGATTAAGTCACACTGACTCAATAAATAGCAAAGGAAAAATTTACTGTTGCTCGTAGTAAGTCTAGGTGGTGAACTATCCGTCAGACCTTGTCCACAATCGAGAGCACGAATACTAGCAAGACCACGTGGTGAAACGCCAAGTAGAGCCTCGGCCGTAGCACGAATATCCCCACTGAATGAACCATCCGGACGTTGTTGATTCATCAACCATGTTAAGGCTGCTGATCTGTTCCAATTGTCTCCAGGTTCGTTCTCGACTTCTTCTAAAGCTTGCATGACCAATGCTGTCGTGTGAAGGTCACCGAAGCTACCGTCTAATCTTTGCTGTTGAGCCAAACCAATCGAAGGTTTTCGAACGAAATGATGCAAATTTCTGTGTCTATGATCTTGAACGATACACCTCAGTGCCAGTATCACCATTGCCACGGTATCTAAAAGCAAGTATATATAATCGTCAATTTTTAAATATTCATTTAATATGTTCCATTAGAAATCATAAATTCAATGTTCATTAACTAACCAACGTTATGATCTTGTGCAGCATTGGCAATGTCCAATAAACGACGTATTTGTCGTTTACGTACGTGAGCTTGAGCACTGCACGCAGCTAAAGTAGTAAGTGCGAATTCATAATCAGTCGGTGGCTCGTGATGTTGCAAAGTTCCGATCAAATCGTGTCCATGGAATTGTCTTGGATCCATGCACATAGCGTTCAAGGCCAAAGTATAACGAGCCAAACGAACCGGAGAAAATCCAACTTCTCTATGTCTAAAGAAGATCGGAACGTAATAGAAACGACATCAGAACGATATATGAATATTTCTGACATAAAAAAAAAAAAATGGAAAAAAGGATCATGGTAACTCTTTTACAATGTCTACCTCCAAAGTAAGAGAACTATCTCCAATTCCATCTCTTTTGAACTGAGTTGTAACTCTAACGGTGCAGGTGGTGCCACGTTATCATTACGTGATAGATTACCCAAACGTAGGACCAAAATCACTCTGTGTGTATCGTTACCCCATCCAGCATCCTTGTCTCGCTGACTCCACAGCCAAGAAGTAGCGCGTTCTAAAATTATCTCTGATTCCGCATCCGTAGATGTTTCCGTATCCGATGGAATAAGTTCCGTATTACTTCCTGAAGAAGAAAAAATGATCTTTGTGATGACAATAAATCATAAAGACATCATTATGAGATTTACCGTGACAAGGAACGAAGATGCACAACCAGGCAAGGAAAAGAATCACAGCTGCCATGCTAGCTCTACCCCACATTATCCTTTGACGATGTTTACTTCTAGTTTATCGATATTGCCTGTGTAATAAATTTTAAGTTAACTTTTTAAATTTACCAAATGGTTCAAAGGTAAACATATTTTATCTAAGTAATCGAATGATCGGTCCAGTTGATCTAATCTAATCTAATCTAATCTGATCGGATCAGATCAAATGATCGAAAATAACACATCGTTCTACTAGAAAACATTTTAATAAAGCCGTATCATAGATATACACGTGTAAGAGAGAGAGAGAGAGAGAGAGAGAGAGAGAGAGAGAGAGAAATAGAGGACACACGTCCACGATGGTTCCAAAGTTCGTTCGCTTAAGCCTACTCTAAACGATGTTTGAGCTTTGGTACATAAACTCCGTACACATACACGTAAAAACGATAAATCGCGTCTGCCGGATAGCACAGCAAGTGGAACACGAGACACGTCGAGCGTCGGTTCGTCCATGGAACATGGGACCGAGCACGATATTGCGTAGGATCGATATCATGGCGCCTGTCGCCCTCCGAGTCAACGTGCACACACATATATACACATATACACACACACAGATTCACATATATACATTTACTCGGTCGCACACAACGATACACATAGCAATGCGCGCTCAGAAATACACAGCTTGGTAACCGTGGCCAGGTATATATGCTTTTCCTCTCTCTCTCTCTCGCTCTCGCTCTCCTTCTTTCTCTTCTCTCTTGCCTACTCTATCTACCCTATCTACCCTTATCCTTCTCCCTCTCTCTCTCTCTCTCTCTCTCTCTCTATCTCTCTTTCTCTTTTGCTACGCTTTATTGTCTGTACCTAGCATACCTTGCATCCTCCATTGTGCTCACGAGATCGCACGCTACCATTCTACGCTATCGAACTTCACAGTTAGCTATGTTGCATCGGTGTTAGTCAGGGTATTAACCGAATATGTCTTTTTCCCTTTCGTGCTTATAACTCTACACGCTAGAATATAGGATGATATCAAGCTCTTCTTCTTCTCTTACTTCTTTTTTTCCTTCCCATTTTTTTTTCTTTTGTTTTCTTTTTTTTTTTTTTTAATTTTTTTTCTACGTCTACTTCCCCCCGGTTGCTTCAATGAATACAGCCATGAGAAGGAAAAAAGGGGGGGGAAAGCAAACGCACGAATGACTTTTCGCAGCTACCCACGATAAGTTAATGATCAGTGCTACTAACCGTGAACTCTTTAAGGGACTTTCAATAGCTCTCGCTTTACCCTTAACTCACAGAACGGAGAAAGTCCTTTTTTTTCGGTCGTTCACCCTTCTATTATATAGTATACATATATACATATATGTATGTATATGTGTATATGTATATATATATATATATATATCCTTTTAACTACGTAGATATGATTAAAATTCGAAGAATTCAATCCCGTGAATTTTTAATCGAACAACGTGCTTCTTTCCCCCTTTGTACATAATAAAGTAGGAAGACATAGAAAAAGTGGAATAGCAATAGCTAGATCGTTCGATAATACAAAGTTTTCTACATATACTATGTACCTTGTAGAAGGTTTTTTTAAAACTTATATACGGAAATATATCGGTATTCTTTCTATAAGCGTTCGAACAATAAGAATTTCAAAGAATAATTAATTATTCTTATTTCCCTTTTAGTTATGTTTTACCTTGTGCTATAAATCCGAATAAAGATTTTTTCTTCCTTTTTTTTTTTCTTTTTTTTTCCATAATCGATTTTAAGATATATATATATATTGTTCAATTTGAAATAAAATAAATTCTATATAATGATTTTATATCATTAAAGCCGTAGAGATACGAAACCATCGAGATAACAAGCGCGCGATGCCCGCTAGTAGTAACGATCGAATTTTGTCAGACCCTTGGAGCACTCACAAGTGTTAAGTAGTCAAGTTTGAGACGAGTAAGACCCTTCGTAAAAGATAACAGGAGAGTAATTTCTCTAACGAAATTAATCTACAGTCACTCTACTCTTTTATAATTATTTCAATAGACGTTATCGATCGGATCAAACGACCAGGTTTTTTCTTTTTCTTCATTTCTTTTTTTCTTTTTTTTTCTTTTTTTTCCAGCACTATTCGTTGTGAAATAAAAAAAATTAATTTTTATATCGTACTTTTTCTTTGTAAATAATATATTATTTTATTAATGTGTTACCACATGCGATATTCCGAGAATGAATTATTAACTTCTCTCTTTTATTGCCTTGCGTTTACTTAATATATTTTCTTTTGAAAGTTTAATTAAAAATAATAAAAAGAAAAATCACTATAATAAAAATGATATGAACGTAAACGAATTTCCACGTTATCGTAATCAATTTCATGACCACTCTCGTTTTAGCAATTGTGCTTGAAAAAAAAAAGAACTGATCAAATTTTAACAAACGGCGCGTGATTCAAAATAAATCGATATTCGCGTTACCTTGAACTTCTATAATAGATTATTTCGCTTGTTAAACTCTAAAAAGATTCTCCAAAAGATATTCGACTAGGACATATATAAAAAAAAAAATCTCCGGATTTTTACTCTCGCATCGAGATTTAAACGATATCATATACCTTATACATATCTCACTGAAAAATGTAAAACTTATGCAGTACGGTCAAGTTTAATCGATAGAAGGAAGAAACGATTGATTTCTTATAGAAAATGACGAAATTAAAAGATCGAAGAAAACGATTAAAAAAGAAAAAGAAAAAGGGAACAAAAAAAGGAAGAAGAAAAAAAGAAAAAATAAAGACGAATTAATTATACAAAATACAAATCAATATATTTAACTTATGATTTATTAAAACTTTCAATAATTTTGATCGAAACAAAATAAATAAGTAAATAGATAAATGAATCAAGAAAAAAAAGGAAAAAAAAAAAAGAAGAGAATATAATCGATTAATCATACTAAACTATTTCATCGTATTTACACCCGTTCGTTCATGATTGTATATATACTCTTTGCTTACCGTTTGAGAAATACCGTAGCTGATGACCCCCTCAACTTCTTTTGCACGATGTAGTACGATCTCTTCTCTCGATCGTATCGTATCGTATCGAGAGAGAGAGAAAAAGAGAGATAGAAAGTGAAAGAGAGAAAGAGAGAGAGAGAGAGAAAGAGAGAGAGAAAGAAAAAAAAGGATAGAAAATTAATCGTTTGATCAGTATGGCGGCTTTGTAAAAATCAACCGAATCGTTCCAACGGCAATATCGACGAGGACGACGACGAGGAGAACGCGACGACTACGGCTACCACCAGCACGATGCGCCTGTCTCGTGAATGCGCAATGCAGAGCAAAGCCAGGAACGAAGAGCTGCGCGCCGTGAGGGGCCTCGAAGAACGGCTCTTTAACTACCACCACCATCAGCACCACCACCACCCACTCTATTACTACCACCATCATCATCACCACTACTACCATTATATTCCCTCGCCCTTTTCCTCCCTCTTATCCCCTTCCTATCTCTTTCTCTTTCACTATACTTCGACTCTCAAGATACACATACTTGCATTCATGTATATAGATATACGTACATATACGTGTACAGAATTATACACTCGCACGTGCGAACGCAATACTTACCCTCTCCTTCACTCCTACCCCTTCATTCGCCTTTCGGCAACACGCTCTTTCGCGTAGCGTCACCCCCCCCCCCCGATGAGAGAATGAGAGAGAGAGAGAGAGAGAGAGAGAGAGAGAGAGAGAGAGAAAACAGTCAATCCTCTACAGCCGGACTATCGTGTCTCTATGTACATATATATATATATGTACATGTAAAATGTATATCTAGTATATACAGGGTGAGAGCTATGTAACGTTAACAATTGAAAGTTTCTTTGCGTTGAAAATTTACAGTATTGGTAGACTTTGGAAGTTTCTTTCTCTAGTTTTTATATATATATATGCATATCTAATAATATATATATATATATATATATATATATATATATATATATGGTGTGGAATTTGTAACATCCACTAATTGAAAATATTTTATTTCAAAATATCCATCGTTAATTGGAATTTTTTTAATTGGACTCTTTATTTTTAAATGCTTTCTCTTTTTTGAGATATTATAGAATAAGATAAAGGATAGTTAATGTAATATCTGTTTTTACGAAGAAAAAATTTTATATATTTTTAAAGAACTAAAGTTAGTAATATTACACAGTTCACCCTGTACATACATATTCATTTCTATCTATTTTTTCAGCCATCTTCGTCACGCTCGTTCTCTTTCTTTCTTTCTCTTGACTATCCCTTTCTACTTCACCCCCTTCGGTCCTCGAAACTCCGGCCTCTCTACTCAACCGACCTATCGTCCCCCAACGAGCTTTCTCTTTTTTCTGTCTCTTTCTCTCCCTCTCTCTCTTTCTCTCTCTCTCTCTCTCTCTCTCTTTTTCTCTTTTCGATTTTCTTTTTTCTTTTTTCTTTTTTCTTTTTTCTTTTTTCTTTTTTCTCTTCTTTTTTTTTTATTGTACTCCACGGATTTTCCCTGCCACCGAGTCTACCGAGGGTGCGTCGCTTCTTTTTTTGTTTTCCCGACTTTAACCCACCCTCTCTGTCTAGCAACACGCCACCTCACCAGCCACCCTCCTTCGTCTCTTTTTCTGAATCAGCCAGCTTAGAATCTTCCAGTGAATCAGCGTGAGACTAAACTTCCCTTCACCTCTCTGCACCCTTCCGTCCTTCCTTCCTTCCTTCCTTCCTTCCTTTCTTTCCCTTTTTTTTTGCTCTTGTTTCCTTACTAGTATCTCTCAAATCGACGACAAACCACATTTTGCTATCGACTCGTTCTAAAACTTCACATCGACAGACATTTTAAAAAGAAATTTTTCATTATTTGGGCGAATTAATACCATTAAAAAAATGTGTTAACTTCATTCGCTCTAATCGCTTTATATATAGACAGAGTAACGTTGTCATAAGTTAAGGTACAGATTCGGTACATAAAAATGTTTGATAATTTCCTTCGATACATTAATAAAAATATATCAATGATTATCAAAGATCGTAATTAAGTTCATATATTGATAATAATAAATTGTATTCATAAAATCGTTATCAATAAAGTTATATACTCTATATTAATATATTCTATTATTGATAATATTTCTAACGCTATATAATAATTCTAATGTATTATCAACAATTGAATATAGAAAGTTAAGTTCAAATGTTATTGTACGTCATGTATATAACGTTTCTTTTGGAATGAAACTTAACACCAAAAGGACGTATCAAATCGATATATCGCATCATTTATATGGACAAGTTTATGACGAAAAACTTGGTTTCCGTATAAAATAAAAAAAAAAAAGAACAAAGTACAGAGAAACTCGTAGAAATTCTTTAATTAATGGCTCGAAAAAATGTTAAAGAAGAGAGTCTTGAGACAGGGGAAGAAGCCAACGAGGAACAAAAGTTACTATTTGCCTATTTCTCTGATATAACCCTATAAAGTCTTAGTTTAGATTTAATATTATTCAACTAATCGTTCTTCTTAGTAATACAAATAAACAATTTTGGATAAACACCAATAACTTCTTTCGCTTCTATTGGCGCATGATCTTCGCATTAATTTGGTTCATGTTTCTTGCAATTATTGTATACATCTACGATTGCCCAGTACGTATGATTTTTAACTCATTGAAAATCTTATATAATTCTTTCATATAAATAAAAGAAGAAAACATTGTTTACTTAATCGGATGATACTGAAAATACTTCTTTTTACATTGGTTGTTTTATCCTTTTAAAAGCAGTCCAGATGCGCGTTCGTGATACTGTTAATGGCGGGATATTGGATGACCGAGGCTATTCCGGTACCCATTACTTCTATGATACCGGTCGCTCTCCTTCCAATCTTTGGAATAATGAGTACAATTGAAACTGTGACTTGCTACATGAACGATGCCATAATGGTTTTCATGGGTGGCTTGATCCTTGCTTTAGCAACGGAACATTGTAACTTACATATGAGAATTGCTCTTCTAGTCATGAAAATGGTTGGTTGTAGCCACACGAAGCTTCTAGGTGGTCTTTGTACCGTAACCACTTTTATATCTATGTGGATCGCGAATGCTGCAACCACGGCGATGATGGTGCCTATTGTCTTTGCTGTTCTCTACGAATTGGAAAGGGTTTCTTTTTTAATTATATTATTTTCAATGTGGTATCATCGAAGTAACTCGAAATTATTATTATTATTACGAAATAACGAAGTTATTCGAAGGTGCCGCAAATCAAAGTATTTTTATATTTCTCTTTAACATATTTTTATTAATTATTATTTTCTATCGTTACTTTTGGAACAGCAAGGACTAGGAAAAGTATTCAACGTTATTATAGATCCAAATGAACCTAATGCTGATCCGTACGTAAAAACCAGAATGAATTTCTATTCATCCTACCTCTCCCTTTCTCTCCTGTTCTCTCTTTCTCTCTCTCTCTCTCTCTCTCTCTCTCTCTCTCTCTCTCTCTCTCTCTCTCTTTCTCTCTCTTTCATAGAATCTTAAGAACAAACGTCTGCTTGGAGTATTCAACTAAATAAAATTCTTTTTCAGGGAATTGAAACCAACGAACGTGACGAAAGCTTATTTCTTCGCGGCAGCATACGCTTCTACATTCGGAGGCACTGGAACTTTAGTCGGTACACCAACGAATCTCGTCTTCAAAGGCATCTACGAAAGCACCTATCCAGAAGCAGAACCAATCACTTTTGGACTTTGGATCGCTGCTTGCTTTCCTCAAATGGCCATTAACTCCTTCATTTTGTGGATACATCTTCGAATAGTTTATCTCGGTTTTCTAAGACCAAAGAGCAAAGATGCCAAGGCTGCGATAATTGGTCCAGAAGGAGAAAAAATAGCTAATGAAGTGAGCTTTTTTTAATTTCGAATAAAATCGAATAATTTCCCATTGAGGTAGAAAGAGATCATGTACAAATTGGATTTTTTTTTTTATAATCTTCGTGATTGTTTCACGAAGTATAAACAGTAGTATAGTTGAAAGGTAAGATAATAAATAACGTGGTATTCTTAGGTGATAAAAGAGAAGCTGAAAGAAATAGGTTTTATGTCGTTCCACGAGATCGCTGTATCGATACTCTTTTTAATATGTATATTTCTCTGGATATTCAGAGCTCCCGGATTTATAACAGGCTGGGCAAAACTTATTTCGGACGTGTAAGAAATTTCTTTTTCTTAATGAATCGTAAATCCTTATTTCCTTTAAAATTGTTTTGATCTAATAGGGAGATTAAGGATTCGACAGCTACTATTTTTATCTGCTTGCTGATGCTTTATATTCCTAGGGATCCCGATTTTATATACTATTGGAGTCGAAATTGTAAGCTAATACATATATTATATCAATTATATCACATACCATGTTTTAAGATACAGTAAAATAGTTTTGTTTAAATAGCTAGAAAAAAACCATCGGGTCCCTCCGAAGGTTTAATAACTTGGAATATGATTCAACGAAAGATGCCGTGGAGATTGATTTTTCTTCTCGGTGGTGGATTTGCTATCTCCAAAGCCAGCAATAAATCCTGTCTGGCTATGGATTTAGGTCGATTGTTGTTACCGTTACAAAATTTACACCCTATATTGCTATTGGCAATCATTTTGTTATTCGTTGGTACTCTAACGGAAGTAACGTCAAATGTAGGCACTGGAAATATCGTTATACCGATAATAGCACACATGGTGAATTTCACTTTAGCTATAAGATAATACTTGGAAAAATCAATTATAACGGTAGCGGAACAATACTAAAACGATAATACATGATGTTATTGTTGCAGTCTTCTGCGATAAGGGTACATCCTCTTTATCTGATGGTGCCAGTGACAATAATGTGCTCCTATGCATTTCGATTTCCAGTCAGCACTCCACCAAACGCAATTATATCGATCGCGGCTCACATACGAACGCCAATGTTAATCACCGGCGGCTGTTTACCTGCAATATACAGCTTACTCATACAAATACTTACTTTTCCATTTTGGGGAACATTCGTTTTCGGCATCGACAAATTCCCGGAATGGGCAGAAAAAACAATAATTCCAAGTTCCACGGGACATTGCACTTAAATTTCATTCATCTTGTATTTGGAATCCTTTGGAAGTATTGCTTCATTCAAAATTTTATCACGATTATTAAAGATTATAATATAAGATCGAATATAATAAAAATCTTTCTTAAAATTTGTATCGTTGAATATATAATTCATATATATATATATATATATGCCGATTACAAAGATTTCTTTTTTTGTTCTTTCTTTTCTTTTATTTTTCTTTTTCTTCTTCTTCTTATTTAACTGAAGGATGAAAGTCAAACTTCGTAACGGCAAAGATGGTAGATATAAGCTGGCTGAAGTACCAGAGGTATTTCGGACAATGAAAAGAGCGCAATCAGTAACGCCGCAGGCACTGCTCCCTGTCTTGCTTGAAGAGACGTCATTAAGGTCGAACCGAATTCTTCCATCGTCGTCTTCTCCCCGTCGAATAGAAAGAAACGCGACCTTATCTGAGCCCTTTTCAAGATTCTAGGCCGACTATATTTAGATATTTGAACTTATAATGCATAGCACGTATGCGAACTGACTAATGAAAATTCCTTCGGGTAAATTCATTAAGGCTGTTCATCACCACTGGTTTTATAATGGCTTATGCCGGCAATAAATCCAGGAGTACTTTTTGACTGATTTTGACGTACAAGGTATCATTTTAAAGATGATTTATTTTAAACGAAAAAATAACTTTTTCGGATTTCTTCGATAAAGCTTCATTTTTATTGAAAACGATCTTTTTAAAAAATGCTGTTTTCTTTTCGAAAAGAGTTAATAATTGAATATTTATATATTATACATAGTTTTAATGAAAACGACGCATAAGTATGTTTCTCAGGGCCGGGACAAGTCAGACAGTGCCGGGTCAGACAGAAATAGTGCCAGTCGAATGGGCCAGACGGGATCGATATAAATTGGAAGACTGAAAAGTGAATCTACTAAAACTAAACTCACATTAAGCCGATAGTTAAGTTGTACGTAAGAGGAATATAACCTACGATAGATACATGATGTGAACAGTATTTCATTATTGCACTTGTAATTCATATTTGTGCCATACATGTCGCTGAAGTTATACATGCTTCGAACAAAAAATAGTGAAGAAAATCTTATCTGCTTAAAAAGATTTTCTTATTCAAAGAATAAGAAAAAAATATAAAAAGAAATGAACAACAATAGATACGAAATATATATATATAAGCCATTCCAATATGAAATTAGCTGTATAAATGCATAAAAATAAAATATACAAAAATTTGTTACATTAAAGACAGGGAAGTTATTTATCGGTCCCTTAAAGATTTGGTTTCTCGTATTGAAACAAACCTTATAAAAAAACATGGCTGAGGAAGAAGATAGAGAGTACGTAAAAAAGAAATAGATCGAACTAAGAATAATAAGATTTTTTATGAAAAATAAAAATCTTTAACCGTCTCTTATCGATATAGAGTCTTGGAAAGGGAAGAAAGCGGTAGAAAGACACTCGACTTCTTAAAAACCTATTGGAAAATAATTTACTCTATTCTCTGGCCTCTAAGTCTATTACCACTTTTAATAATTTACGATTCTTCGGTATTCTGTTAATACGAACACATGACGTATATGAAAATTTATATAAAAAATCTCTATTTATATATTATTTCACTCATATAGGAAGTTAGATGTGCCTTCGTCATATTGATAATGGCTGGATACTGGATAACAGAAGTATTTCCCATGGCAATCACTTCATTATTACCTATTGTCCTCTTCCCCTGTCTTGGTGTACTTAGCACAGACGAAGCATGTTCTTGTTATATGAACGATACGATAATGGTCTTCATAGGTGGTTTGATACTTGCCGTAGCCATCGAACATTGCAACTTGCATCTTAGGATTGCCCTTGGAGTTATGAAAATGGTCGGTTGTAGTCATAGTCGACTACTTGGTGGTCTTTGCGTAGTCACCACTTTCATATCCATGTGGGTTTCTAACACAGCTGCAACGGCTATGATGTTACCAATTATTTTCGCTATCCTTCAGGAATTAGAAGAGGTCTGTGACATCTTGATTTTACCATTGGTATATATATATGTGTATTGGTGAATTTATTATCGTTATTACTACTCTTCAGGCTGGATTTGGTAAGATGTTCATAAAGGTGACTGACATAAAAAGTCCTCAAGAACAGTAAGGAATATCCTCGCTTAACTTTCCAAAAATTTGTTCCCTTTTACAAATATAAATTTTTCCTTACACAGAATATTAAAACCCTCTAAGGTCACTATGAGCTATCTTTTAATTGTCGCATATTCTTCTACTTTTGGTGGAACGGGAACTCTCGTTGGTACCGGAACGAATCTTACATTCAAAGGAATTTATGAGAGTACCTTCCCTTTGGCCGAAGGAATCAATTTCACCGATTGGATGATAGCTTCGTTTCCACAAATGATCGTCAATTCTTTTCTCACTTGGCTTTACGTACGAATAGCTTTTTTGGGATATTTAAGACCAAAGAGTAAGGATGCCTTGGCAGCTACGATAGGCACAGAAGGCGAAAAAATTGCGAACAATGTAAATCCAGTAACAATAATCAGATATTAACGATGATATTAACTTATTTTCATAAGACATAATATTCGTAGGTCGTAAAAGCGCGATATTCAGCTCTAGGTCCCATCTCATTTCACGAAATCGGCGTTACTTTACTATTTTTAATATGTATTTTCTTATGGATATTTAGAAAACCTGGTTTCGTCTTTGGATGGTCCGAACTTATAACAGATATGTATGTATTTAAACAATATCCAATCATTTATGCTTGACTATTATTCGATTATCTTCACAGAGAAATAAAGGATTCGACACCAGTTATACTTGTTTCAATTCTTATGTTCTTCATACCAAAAAATCCTTCTTTCATTTATTCTTGGAGCAAAAATCGTAAGCACTATTCAAATTATTTAAAAAAAATAAATATATATATTTATACGTAATATAATCAATTGTGTATCACGTAGCTGAAAAAAGACCGGTCAAATCATCGGAAGGCTTGATAACTTGGAAAGTCATTGAAACTAAAATGCCATGGAGCTTAATGTTTTTACTAGGTAGTGGTTTTGCAATTTCGAAAGGAAGTGTTCATTCTTCCCTAGCTAAAACAATCGGCCAAACTCTCACACCACTTAAATCTTTACCACCTATTATTATAATGACATTCATCTGTTTCTTCGTGGGTATAATAACAGAATTTACATCGAACGTGGGCATTGCCAATATAACATTGCCAGTTATTGCGCAAATGGTATGATATTAACTTAAATTTCATTCCTCATCTCTGTATTATATTAATATTTATATTGACAGAGTATTGCCATGGAATTACACCCTATGTATTTAATGATACCAGCTACGTTAATGTGCTCATTTTCATTCCGACTACCAGTTGGTACCCCACCAAATGCTCTCGTAACAGTCGCAGGTCATATTCCAACTAAATGGTTGATGATGGCAGGATGTCTACCCTCTCTTTACAGTTTATTAGTACAAATACTTTTATTCTCAACATGGGGTGTTTTTATTTACGATATTGCCGAATTTCCTGATTGGGCTTCAGATGTTACTATAAAAGATTAATTAAATTAATTATTTTACGTATTAATATACGTAACACACACACGCGGGATTATGTTTATGTAAAATAGTTTTCAATAAACATTAATAAATATAACGCAATAATTTGTTTAAAATTACATTTATATTACAATGATACATGATTCTTCTAAGTACTTTTATACAATGCATGTTTATCTTTAAATTGAGTGAAATTTAAATCACTTAATGTAAGTGTAGAGATTTACAAAGAAGTTTTAAGGAATTAGATACTGTGTTAAAAATGTATATATATCATACATATGTGTATATATATATATATTCAATATATACATATATATATATATATATATATATATATATATATTCAATATATACATATATATATATATATATATATTCAATATATACATATATATATACATATATATATATATATATATATATATATATATATATATATTCAATATATACATATATATATACAAATATATATATATATATATATATATATATATATATATATATCAAATAACATTTAATGTATCAATATACATAAAAATACCACAATTTTGATTAAAATTATGCATTGTGCATTATTATCTTATCCTATTCTCTTCTCTCTCTCTCTCTCTCTCTCTCTCTCTCTCTCTCTCTCTCTCTCTCCCTCTCTCTCTCTCTCTCTCTCACACACACACACACACACACATTTTTGAAGTATTTTAAAATTAATTCATATATTATGCTTATTTCAATCAATAACTCTGTTTCGAGTAAAAAAGAAAAATGTAGAAATTAGACATGCTTAACTCAAAAAAAATAAAAAAATAAACTTGATATAGGAAATGTGTAAGAGCTTCCTCACATAGCTATTTCCATCCTGATCTATCAAATATAATTAAATTATATCCTCACAGAGGATGATAAAAAGTACCTTTCATCAGGTAAAAAATGGTTTTAAATTAGCAAATATAAAATTTACTTTAAGAACTATTTTTGATCAGCTTTCATATCCATATTGTACTCATATACAATATACAGTCCTTCTATTCAAAATCTTATATGTGAAAAAAATAAACATTTCCTCTCATTTGTCCCATATCTTGGTGCTTATATCAGTTTCAGTATTCTATTTGTATAAAAGATAATGTTAAGTTGGTTGAGTTTTTAAACCTGGTGAATTAGGTTCACTTTTCTTTGAAGTTGAATTAATTTCTTGTTGTTCCAATCTACGATGGCGCAACATAGTCGACAAAACACCATTAAAACTAGCAGTTTTTTTCTTAGCACTACCTTTAGGAGTACTTTCTCCTACTCTACGAACTGGTAATCTGGGAGATGACATTTCATCCATAAAGTCAAAATCTGACTTTTCTTCTGGTCTAAAAAAGAATTCATAAATTTTACAACAGTTAAAAGCTAAATACAGTTAAAAGCTAAAACAGTTAATAGTTCATTAACAGAAAAGATTTTACATAAAATTGTATTTAATTTACTTATATTCTTGCGAGCCGTGTTCTTGCTGACGATTACAAGAAGGAATTGGAGAAGGACCTCTTCTACCAGGACATTTCCATTCAAGTTCTAGTACACGATTATTAGCTTCTAGTCCATCAATTAAAGAAAGTATATCTTCCGACTTTAATGTCCATTCGCTCTATATAAAAAGAAAACAGATAATCACATTCAAATCATTGGTATGTTTTTAAAAATTTATAACACTCGATATATATCAAGCATATCATTGGAAAATATGTAAATATCTTACTTTTGAATCAACTTCATACTTTTCTTCATCCGAACATTCAACAGACCACTCTTCTTCGTTTCTATCCATAATAATATACCAAAAGTTCTCACGATAATCACGTGTTAATATTTTAAAAAACAATTACTAATATTGAGGTTATGTTTTCCATTCAAGTCGCTTATTCTTGATAATAGTGAATTTGACACAAAAGAACACTTCGCAACACTGTTACGAAGTAACAATTTATAAAAACTGGCAAAGAAAAATTGATATTTTCATACGTTGTATATAAAAAATGAATAACAATCTACAAGACACTAATATTTTTTTCATAGAAATTAATAAACCATCTATTCAAATAAATATTCTGGATCTATACAATTCACGCAATATTATTAAAAGCAAGTGTTTAATACCGAAAATAAATAAATATACACGAAGGAGTATTACTGCGAAGTATCAGGAATAATAAATATCAAAACAATGATCTATAGTTGATACATGCTTCGCGTATATTATCAAGGATCAACTAAACGGAAGTGGTGATAGTAGTGATTCGAAAAAAAATTTATTCGAGAGATGGCGCTGATCTTTAACGTTGTCGGTAAAAAAATCAACAAATAATTAATTTAAACGATCAAAAAAAAAATCAAAATAAAATATCAATTTGTAATTAATGGCTTAATTTCTTAATTAAATAATACATTATTCAAACGATATTAAAATTACACGGTTTATGACTGGATTTGTTGTTTACATAAATTCTATCAGAAATTCTTAAAGCGTGGGTCAAGTTAAATATTAAAATATAAAAGTAATATACATGTTCATTAGAAGAATTTATTAAAAGTGAATCACGAAAAATAAGTTTTCGAAAGTATCTCTCGACTCATCAAAGTTTGGAAAACATTGAATTAAATTATTCATTAGTAATTCGAAACGATCGATCAAATATTATATACATATGTATGTATTTTGATTCATAATTTCTTATCCAGACAGAGGACAAATAAAGATTCATCGATGCGATCGATAATAATCAAGCAAAGCAGATAAGAATAATAACTAAACGACTTGGAAATCAACAAATCTACGATAAATTTAACGTTCTACGTAAACATAAAAAAAAAAAAAAATGTGAAAAAAAGTAAAGCTCGAAATAAATCATTTCTACATGTATTATGTGGGGAGGGGGGAAAAAAAGAAAAAATACTTCATTAAAAATAAAAAAAACTAATGAGATATTCCGTATATATATTATATGCATGATACGCTCAACAGCAATAATATATCAAGTCAAGCAAACCGTACAATTACAGAATGAGATATATATCAAGCTATTTCATCGAAAATTATATATGGATTGGTACGATCGAAGTTACGTTGTTTATTCAACCTAGGTGTGTTTTTTTTTTCGCAAGGTTCATCGTTGATTATCGGTAGAATTACTTTTTCCTCCGTACACTCGATGATAATGTAAAGTATATAATATTACTATTAAAAAAAAAGAAAAGAAGAAGAAAAAAGAAAAAAGTATAAATACAATAATAAAAAAGTGAAATTTTTTTTATCGAATTATCGTTACCCATACGATTTGTTTCGATGAGATAAATTAAAAAAACCAAAAAACAAAACAAAAAAAGAAAAGAGAATCAAATAAAACGTGAGAAAAAGAAACGTCTATAGTTAAGAAAATATTCAGTGTGTTATTAACATACATACATACATACATATATATATATATATATATATATATATATATATATATAATAAATAAAACTTTGTTTACTTTACAAGAATTTCATTCTATCTGCGTCCGTCCACCCACTAATGTAAACATCATATATAAATGTTTTTGAAGGATAGCCATCGCACGCTGAAGAGCCACTCGTTCAACAACAATAATTATCCGTCGACGATCTGACGCGAATGGATGGACACAACAAGCGATACAATAAAGGTACGCACAGTACGATGTACGTGGGGGTTCGTTTCTCATCGTTATTCTTTAGAATGAAAAGACATTCTTTCTAGTCCATACGTTCTAACACGAAGAATTTTATTTTAGTATTTACAAATAATAATAATAAAAAAAAAGACGAACTATAATCTTTAAATAATAGAGATAATCAAAACGCAAACATAATTACATATTTATTACTTTGATCGATATTCTAACGATAAGATTCCGATATTCTTCTTAAAAAGAAAGAAAAAGAGAGAGAGAGGGGAGGAGGGAGTAAACAAACAAACATGTATTTTCTGATCAGAAAAGAATTTTATGATAATACTATTTGCGAAGAAAATATTTTACCGGTGGAACGTGTAAAACGTGTAGAAGGAACCACTGAAGAAACTAAAATGCACGCGAAATGGAATAAACATGAGAACAGTAAGTAGGTATACTTATATAAATATTTCTAAATTAATATTTAATAAATCTAATTTAATGAAATTTTGAGGGAAACGAGGAAATGTTAAAGTAAGCAATATTAAAAACGAAAATATGACAGTGAACAGGACGATTGTGAATAGCGATATCTTTCAAGCTCTTTTTCCTGTTTATCATATCAGCAAGGTGTGTGGTTTGCTTCCAGTTCGTTTCACGAAACAAGCTCATGGCCGATACCAAGGTCATTTGGAAGTTTTCGATGTAATTTACTGGTAAGACATGTTATTTCTTTTTTTTTTATCCTTGAATAATTTCCTTGACAAATCAATCCATTCTTCGTTTCTACTCAGCATATTACTTCTTGGAGTTATCATGGGTTTAGAAGTTTGGGGTCTATGGCGAGAAATGAAAGATGGCTGGGAAAATAGTATCAGACTAAAATCTCATTCAGCTGTAATACCAACTTGTAGTGATATTCTTGGAGTAATAATACTGGCTATTATTGCTGTATTAGGTTCGCCATTTCGCTGGAAACACGGACAGATTGTTCTTAATAAGTTGTCCGAGGTGAATGGAAAGAATCTCATCGTGAGATTGTCCATGAAGTTTGTATTTTTCATTTTCTTCACTTCTTATTTTATTTCTCATTTCTGTTATATATGAAAATCAGATCGACGAAACATTGGGTATCGTTGAACCGAAGAAAACTCGTAGATATACCATTGTCCTATTCGCTTGCGCTCTTACCTATCTTGTTATAATAACGAGTCTCGATATGTGTTGGTGGGATCACTATTCAAAGGCAAATAAAAAAATGAGTGACAAGGGTCCGATCAACTATATGCCTATTTATTTCATGTATATGATCATCATTATATTGGAAATCCAATATAGTCTTATCACATACAACGTGTGTCAGAGATTTGTGAGACTTAACAAATGTCTCGAAGGTATTTTAAAGACAGGCAAGGTGACCGATCATTTTAGAAAAGATCTTGGCTTGGGTGAGTACTATACTTCTTCTTTTTTCATTTTTTCGTAATAATAATTAAAATACGAATCGTGTTGCGTAATCAATATCAAAATGATTTATACGATAATATTTTTTTCTATAAACCCTAACGCACAGCCGGTGATATTAAAACTCGAGAACAACCAGCTTCGTACATTCGTATATCCAAGGCCTTAGAATGGTATCCCGTTGGATTTGGTAAATTAATATTTATATAAATATAATAAACTAGATTGAAATAATTCGAATAGAAAAACTTACCGTATTCTGCACTTTTTTTAGAAACGAAAAATTTTGCAAATTATATAGCTCAACTCGTGACAGTGCACTCGTCTCTATGCGATACGGTTTCTTCTATAAATAATGCCTTCGGTCTCGTAATGGTAGTAATCACGCTTACCTGCCTCTTGCATTTGATTATTACACCCTATTTTCTAATAGATGAAGTCAATGGAAATCGCCAATGGTTATCCATCATAGATCAAACTTTGTGGTGCATCTTACATGTCACGAGAATGCTTATAATCATACAACCTACTTATTCCACTACCATTCAGGTGAAATGTTTTATTGAACCGTTCGGTATCGTCTGAATTTTAACAACACATAATGTTTACAACTTAAAAAAGTAAAAACTCGTTTACAGGCAAAAAAGACAGCCGTTCTCGTTAGTCAACTGCTTTCTTCTAATCCAGATGTGGAATGTAGAAAACACTTGGAGGTTTTTTCGCTTCAAATACTACATCGACCTTTGGACTTTAGTGCTTGTGGACTTTTCTCTTTAGATAGATCTCTCGTTACTTCGGTGAGCGAAAATGAATGTCGTTAGGTTTATTTTCATTCAACTCTTATTGAAAATTCTGTATAAGTTGATAGATTTCATCGATATCGCTCGTTATTCATAATATATTACTGGTGCCAATGTTTCAGATTGCCGGCGCGGTGACGACATATCTCGTAATTCTCATACAATTTCAAAAAGAAGATACTACGAAAGACGATGTAGATAACATTTTGAAAAATGCTACGCAAATTTTGAAAAATGCCTCGTCTCTTCATAATTTCACAACGATCAAACATAATAATACATAAATGTTCTTGTGATTTTTTTTTTTACAGACGTTATAAGTAAGTAAGTATTACATACACCATTGACGTCTTCGTTTAATTAATAAATTGAATTAACTTTGTACGTTCCAATAGAGTCAAATAATGCTCATTTCGGTATCCATTTATATGGACATAGTCAATTGAAATAGGCATACGGTAATTATATAAATATAGGCATGCGGCAGTTATACAAATAGTTTATATAAATACAATATTCTGTCCACTTTTAATTTATGCACTGATATACACATATATAATATTTATCCATGTTACAGTAGTTCGTAGATTTAATCGCCTCGTCCGTTGTTTCGTAGAACTATTTATCTGCCGTTTTACCCACCTGTTATAATAACAATAAATGTAATGGTGGATGAAATATATGTTTGGAATGTCCCCATGTAATGTCCGTACCGTTTACTTTCATGTAAAAATGTTGTGTTCGAAAATTGCTAATTACAGTAGTTCTATTGCCCAATAAATATATGCACTCTGTATAAATGTATATTATATAGATTGACCGATACTTTATGTCCGCAAATTCTCTTCGCATCATCTTATGAGATGAAAAGGAAGAAGGATACATCTAAAAAAAAAGTGTTGGCACTATACAAATGCGGTGGGATACCACGATGACATTTAATATTCCAATTCTCATACACGGCGACAATATACAAATACAGTTTCGTCGTAACGTTATCCCGCTGCTAATTAATTATACAATAGAGAGACTATTAATTAGCAGTAAGTCCCGCCTAGCGCCTAAAATTAGACATCAGTCACAGCCTATCCAAAACATGCCTCACCTTCTCTTGCTCTACTATCGTATCGAAATACCTAAAAACGGGAAACTCGAAGAACCTCTTTCAAAAGAAACCAAGAATTTTAGATCGAGTTACTCATAAGGTATATACAGCTTCGTATACTGACTCTTTTTTTTTCTTGCTGCTATACACTTTTCGTACAAATTATTACTCTAGCAATAAATATTAGATCATTTAAAGAACCTAACGCGTATCTTAGCAACGCGTACCTCATTTATGTATACGATACAAATTATGTATAAATCCGATAGCAATGATTACGCATCGGAAACAGATAATGCTCGGCATTATTGAAAGTGAGACCCAAACTGCATTTTCCAGTCGCGAATATCAAACCAAACGCTCAATTCACCGTACCTGCTGTAATGGACGGTTGTGATTTCTGATGAGCAGCCTGCAATAAATTGTCGCAGCAAGTATCCTTCGTCATCGAAATAGGTTTTGCCCTTTGATAAGTCACCAACGTTTCTGAATTAGATGATAGATCCGTTTCATGATCTACTTTATTCTGATGTCGAGCACTGCACTGGCAAGGACTTGTGTGATGATGAAGTCGAGAGAAGCAATCTTTGCAAACTCTTACAGGATTATAAAGTTGTTCACTGGGTAATGGCGTAGAATTTTCTGAACAATCCGCACAGAATATCTTACCGCAACATCTACAAGAATGGCATTAATTTTTATCCATTCCTTTTAATTATGCCATTCTTATCGATTAATTTCATTTCTTTTTTTTTTCCCCTTTCATCCACACTTTCTTGTTTCGAACATTTTCTTATATTATTGCATACCTGCAATGATGTTTACGTCTACCAAGCCAAAATTCTGTGTTGCAACCCATGCAACGATTTACTGCATGATCTGGAACCCAAAGAGTTGGAGCTGGTACCAAGTCTTCGACGGCTTCCCATGACATATCCGATGGTAAAGATTCTCCGTGTTCTCCAGCACTGCCCACTGAATCAGGCAGTGAACCCTGTAACTCGACAATTTGTTGCTCATCATTTTTAAAAAAATATCTTTACACCTCTCTGCACTCCTTCGATATATGAAAAAGAAATATAAATTAAATATGCAATGCCTCATAATTATTGACCTGTTTGTAAATTTCCGAAAAATGGATCGCAAGAAAACAAGTGTGATGTAAATAGCAGGAACGCAATGATATTCAATAAAATGTTTTGACCTATATATCAATAATCGGATTGACAAAATGGAAGCTTCTTTCTTCAGAATCTTCAATTAAATGTCTATACAATATGTAATATTCAATCAACAGGCGATCCATACAATTAAAATTTCAGTAACATACTTTCTGTATAAAGAAATACCATAGAAATTAAATAAGCCTGGAGCAATTTTAAACAGTTAATATTAATACTAGACTTACAATATCATCAATACGATCGGTATCTGCATTGTGGTTGCACACTTGTTTAATTAATGCTAGCCTTGTTGTATGTAATTCCTTTCGTAATGCTTCTTCCTTTAGCTAAAGAAACAGGTATACAGCAACTTTCAGTACAATATTCAAGAAAGGTGTTTTGAGAATAAGTCAACTAAAATCTGATGTTTATAAAAATTTGTGACATTTTATTATTTAAGTCAGTCATGGGCGACCTACATTCCCTGATTAATATTTTGAGTATCCAAAAGATTCATAAGAACAATTTACAACTCGCGTCTGGTTTTTCTTAGGTAATTGAAGATGAATATGAATTTTCCTTCTTTTTCAAATTTCAACGAATTAAGAAAAAATAAATATTTTATTGTTTTCAGTCAACATATAATTAATACTTAATGAAATCGTTCTTGCTTGGATAAAAAACTGTTAAGAAACATTTATGGATGGCGAAGTCCCTGCAGAAACACATGCATCAACAGTAAATGAGTGACGTGACACTCCAAGTATTAATTCACTCTCGCTGATAAAATTTCTAAAACAATTTTGTTAATGGATTTATGAAATAAGCATAACAGAATATAATTAAAAATATTTTTTAAAGGTAGCTCATGCCTGGCTTAAAAGTCAATGATGAGTGATCTTATATTAAAAATTATTAATCTTTTGTCTTTTTGATCGCTTGTATACCTTGTGCTCGACGATAATCTGTTGTACTCGTAACTGAACATCACAATGAATAACAGGAAGACCATCGACATCATCCAGCCTATCAGGATTATCTAATATAGCATCCTGGTGGGTTGGAGAAGCTGGACATATGCTACTTGGTGTTCTTGATATCAATGGAGCACTGGTATCACTGACATCGCTACCTTCGGTGTGATTACGATTACAGGAACAAGTACCTCGTCCCGTTGTGCCAGTTTCAATCCATGGTGAAATGCTATCTTGTCCTAGATTTGTTTGCAATCTGCAATTGATATACGTAATAAATTGACATTAATATTACGAATATTTTATACGATATTTTATACCCCCATAAAGTTATAGATTTTTTTAAAACGTACATTTCTTTCTCCCTATTTACAACACTAACAAGCGAATCATTGTTCGGTATTAATGTATCTGTAGAACTATCCACTGATGGATTAGCAGGTGACTCGCTCGATGCTTGCACTGTAATATACTGTTTGGTCTTAATGTCAGTCTCTGATGGATCTGCTTCTACAGTTTCAAATTTGTTATCATCTACGTTATTTACTATTTTTTCAGCCTCAACTTCCAAATTTAAGGAATCAAATTTTCTATAAAAGGAAATATTATTAACATAATTAAATTATTATATACAAAATATATCTATACAAGTATCTATTTAAATTATCACTTACTTTTCAACGGAAATACTTGGATCACTAAGTCTGCGGTGAAGGTAGGTTACATGATCGGGGGCGTGTATAAGATCTCCGTAAGAACGTGTTTTAGTCATTTGTCCTTGTGGTTCTTCACTTTCACCTCCTTCTATATCTATCATCGTAACTCTTTGCTTATCATCCCTAATACCAAGTGAGGATTCCATAGAACCTAAATATACTTCTGACCACAGAACAAGATCTCGTACATTACAACTCGGCCATAATACCTAAGAATAATTTATATAATTATATATATATATTAAATATATTTAATCAATGAATTTAATATGCTCGAAAATGTTAAAATACTTGGTGAACATATAAATTTAAAATATAAACAAAAGAATTATCTTACTTGATTTTTTAAAGGTGAATACAAATGATTAACAAACAAAGAAGAGTTAAGAAATCGCCATACTGAAAAAGTACGTTCTTGTATTCTTAATTGTAATCTTTCCTGTCTTGTGTTACATAAAAATGTACCAAAGAGTTGTGAATATGTATGCTGTGCTAATTTTACCTGTAACATAAATTAAAAATATTAATCTGTTTTTTATGTATACTTTTTACCGATACAATTTATTACAAAGAATTATATACGACTTACAAGATATGCAGGAGACATTTGAAAACTACACTGAAATTGTCGAATTAACTGATGTACACAATCAAGCCATTGTAAAAATACTGGGCAACGTTCGTTTGGATCTTCGCAACCGACTGTTTGTCCACAGCGATCAGCAAATTTATGTCCAAAGTCTAACCATTCTCTCTCACATAATATTTGAAATCCCTGAATTTAAAAATTGTCCGTGTATTCAATAATAAATATGGAAAGTATTGTGGTCTTACCTCCATAGTACGGTAATAGGGATCTAATAATATCTGTGCTAAGGCAACAATCTGTGGTGTCCTATCCCAACCATCACTACAATGCACTAATACTGGTCGTCCATCTCGTTCAATAGCTGATGCAACTGTAACTGCAGCGCGCAATAAACCTGACATATGCTGTAACCATCTTGTACCTTCCAACAAACTCAACCAACTATAACAATGCATATAGAGCATTAAATCATTCGAAAATAATTCATATTTATTTATTATTTAATTAACTCACTTTGGTTGATCAGCATCAGATGCACACAATTGTCTGACAGCATGAAAACTTTTTCTTATAGAATGTATATTTGCCAGATTCATAAACTGAATATCACAACTTGGATAATATTCAGGACATTCACAACCACCACCACGTGCTCTATTTGCTACAGCAGTTGTATAAGATCTAGCATCCACGATTAGAACTTTCTATAAAATGATTAAAAGAAAATTTATAAGTTTTATAAACTTTATATCATTTTTATTATCTTCATTTAAATAAAATTTATATTTACTTTTGTAACACTTGGAGTAATCGCATCATCTCCAACATCAGAATAGTTAATAGGTGAATCAACCATTGTGGATTCTCCTTTATCATAGGAACATGCATCAGACAAAGCTTTTAAAAGATCCTCATCTTCAGAACTTCTCCAACCCAACCAACCAACTTCTGGTTGACTGCTACGAGCTATTACCGCTCCATTGTTTACGTGCCTTAAAATAACAAATTTAATTGTAAAATATAGTAGATTAAGTGTTTATTAAAGTTTGTTTTTATCATTTTACCTCCAAACAACTGCAGGAATTCGTCTGGAACTTCTGAATTTAGCAACAGTCTCCAGAGTTTCATCGGAAATGCAAGCAGGAACCAAGAGTTGTGGCGGATAAGATGGACACATTCTATAATCCTTATTTATCTGACTTATGCGCCATGTACCATGAAGATTAAATTTCAATCGTTCCACCTTCATAATCATACAAAAGTGTTATAGAATAACAATCAAAATATTTAAATATAGATCATATGACATTATAAATTGAATTTACCTCTGAATTAAAAGTAGAAATATAAGAACTGTTATCTTTTCCAAGTCTAGGATAGTCTTTACCCTCTTCTATAGACCATGCGTAATACGCAAAAGCAAATATGTCCTCAATACTTTTACGTGGGTATGTTACTTTATGTAATCGTTTGAACCATTCCAAACAATGCTCGTTAGTGGAAAATGCACAGCTAAAACGTTATGACAATATTCTCCTGCTTAAAATGGTTACATAAGTCTGTGACAAGCAATACTAAATTGAGTTGTAACAGTAATATTTCATTGATTTATAGATCAGGCCATAGCATATTGAAAGTTGCTTAAATAAAACAATCTATCAACTATACCTCAATGATCGAGCATCTTTGCATCCAATATGCAAAAAGAAAATTTCTTTTACTTCTAATTGTTCAATAAGGCCCAAGGGTATATTGTAACAGGCTTTATTCTGTTGTAAGTAAAGTCTATAATTAGAAAGAGCCAAAACACCATCTGATATACGTCCCAATGCTACTACTGATTCTCCACTTAATAGTGTAAATGGGATTGTCAATGTCTGATCTTCACATTCGAAATGTGGATGTTTTGGAAATAATTCCGATGCATGCAGATGACAAATCGATTGCAAACTGGTCGGCTCTTCGGAACTCTCCATTTCCAATCTACTTTCCAATCTATAATAATAGAAAATACTTTTGTGAAATTGCTATTAACTTTTAATTTAACATAATATCTCTATATTTTTAATGATACAATCAGCATAATATATTTGTAATTAATATAAAATTTACCTATTATGAATGGTGATTCACAAGTATCTAAATATATAATTAGTTTAAATTCTGCTTCCTGTAATAAACATTATAACAATTTAATAAAATGATCAATTAAATATATTTCTGATTAAATGTAATAAATAAAGTGATTGCATGTCATTTATGGTAAAAATAATTGTAATGTTTGAATTTAATTGCTTCAATGATTTTAACTTTTGTATTCTTTCACATGCACGATAAAATATCTAATTATCACTATATTACATGACTGATTCGAAAAAAAGAAAAAAAAAAAAAAAACAAAAACAAAAACAAAAACAAACAAAGAAAAAAGAAAAAGGAAAAAAGAAAAAGAAAAATAAAAACATTAGATTACTAATGAACGTAAATATATAACTTAACGATATAAACAATTTTATATTATCAAACAAGCATCCACTTTCAAATAATATTTCAACATTATTTACTTCGATGAGAAATTCCGGAAACGCGTGAGTCTTTTTACTGAGAATAAATACATAAGCGTGAGAAAGTTTTCACGAATTCTTTAACATATAATAAAGGAAAGTATCCCTTGATACTTTATCTTAATAATTGAATGTTTATTTATCATTGCATCCTCTAATGAAATAACGAACGATATCAAATGATTACATTTCGAAAAATACGTTTCGCAAAAAAAAAAAAAAGTCATAAGAAATTTGAACGTGCAAAAAAAATGTAAACTTCGATTTGATAAATGTCAAAACATTAAATGTGAGCAAATCAGGTATCCTCTCGCAAAGACATCTTACTTTGGACTGCGAAGTTTCACCGCAATTGAGGGGGGAGGGGGGAGGGAAGAGGATAGGGGGTTGGGAGGGAGAGGGGGAGGCGATATTTGGAATTCCTGACGTCTCATACAAAATGCATCGACACTTATCTTAAAATCATGAAGGACTATTAAAATTTCTCGGGAAGAAACAACAGTATCCATCATTACCCTTATGGAAAAGTAATGTGTGACCTCGCTATACACGTAGATTGTCAGGCGCATGCAGGTATGGGATAAACGGCCGTGGAAAATCTCGCGAGCCCAACGCGATTAGTTTTCATTACGGAGGTTCATGAAAATGGCCCACATTGTATAAAACGATCTCCATCAACGTTATAACTATTTATTTATTCGTACGTCTTGGACAAACGGCGATTACGATCGATATATAAATTCGATTTATGATTAAATTTCTCTAACGAAACTCGTATGAGCGACGTGAAAGATATACTGACAGATCTCAATCTATGTACATTTTAAGCTACGTTCGCACTCACATATTACTGATTACTTGCGATATGGAACAAAGGTATACAAGGTTGACATTACATTGGATAATACATTTATGGGTATTCGCCCAACCATCCAATCACATTTTAATTTGTAAATGCTTTAAATATCTTCACCAATCATTATTCGTCGATTATTAAATAACGATCATATTTGAATCTTATTCAAAGCACAACAAATGTTTCATATATACTGTTACTGTGTATGTATAAAATTTTAATCTCATACTTTGACTCTTCCTTTTTTTTTTTTTTCGGTACTTACATACATTTATAAGTATCTATGCATTAATAAACTGAAGATATTTTTTTTTTTTTTTTTTTTTTTTTTAATTGAAAATTGAAAATTGAAATTAAATTTTACAAACGAAAATTTACATCATTCTATTTTATATAGTTTCATAATCTTATAACCATTATTTAACACATGCCATAACATTGATAATTTTAAAACATATCAAGAAAAATACATAGTCACTGTTCCATAGATATTAATCAACTGTAAACTGCATTAGCTATATGTTATATATAAATATAACATATAGTTAGTCTTAATATTAAATAAATCATTTTTATTAGACTTTGTCATTTTTTGACAAGTCTATTTGCATCCAACATATTATGTAATACAATGTAAATGCACATTTCTACATCAATCATGTACCTTATATAGCTTTGCACTGTCGCACTAAATGCATTATATTGATTATAATAATCTTATTATAATAAAATGAAAAAAAATAATATTCTTTTATATCGATTTAGAAGAACTAATATTTTTAACTTTTCTATTCATTCTTATTTAGAATATTGAAATATTCTTTCCTACATACATATTATGAAATAATTATTTTTTTTTCTTTCCTTTTTGTAAGAATATAAAACAAGTTTGATTTATATCGCGACATTATAATGTAAA
This sequence comes from Vespa crabro, assembly GCF_910589235.1. Classification (NCBI taxonomy): domain Eukaryota; kingdom Metazoa; phylum Arthropoda; class Insecta; order Hymenoptera; family Vespidae; genus Vespa; species Vespa crabro. Next base: position 7,570,587 of record NC_060958.1, on the reverse strand, counting down.
AATATGAAATAATAAACAAGTATACATAATGTATGACTTGTTTTACAGAAATTATGAAAAATCTAACTAATAAACTCTGAATATTCATCACGCTTTCCAAAAATTTGGATTTTGTTGTAATCTTCTTTCAAAAGTTTCATACCATCCTTGTATGGTAGACAGTGGTACAAAATTTTCTGTAGAATTTGGAATTATCTGTGCTTGAGTTACAGAAAAACTGGAGACATAATTTAAGAAACTTGTAAGCATTTTTTGTACAAATTCTACGAAAGAATTTGTTGCTGCTTCAGAAACAGTAGCAGCTTGTTGCTCTATTACATTCAATGGTTCAACAGAAATTCCAATTTGTGCTACATGAGATATCTTGCTAACACCAAATATTCCTAAATTACTATTTTCAAATTCATGATTTTTCTTCAATGTTGATATTTTGAAAATGGCAGATGGTTTTACATTTGAAATAAATCCTAAAAATTGCCAGTTTGGTGGTGCATTTGAATCTGGCCAACTAAAATATACTGGAAAAAAAAAAAGTGAAAAATTAATAGTAACGCAAATAATTAACTTTATTAAATATTCTTAGAGTTATTGTTGTATACCTGCACCGCCCATTCCATCAGGAAATGGAACAGTACCTGTAAGAAACACTACAATATGATTTATGTTATCAGCATCAGGTACTGTAATTAAAAACTGATTTTCTCCAATTTGTTGAAAATCCGTCTGCACCTAAAAGACGAAAAAATATTCATAATAATAATTGAATATTTTCTAAATGTGGAGAAGATGTTAACAGCCAATAATCAATTTGACAGAAATTAAAACTCACGTATTTTTCAAGTAGACGTAAATATTTCGATCGAAGGATATTAATGATATCAAAAAAAAAAAACGATAAGAATATTATAATTGGAAAATATACTTACTAAACGACCAGATACGATTATACCAAGCATCATGAGACTGCAACTAGATCATTATAAGATAATTAGGTCATCACAATATAATATAATATAATAGTTGAATAATATTGTTCATTAAATGAACGTGTTTACGACGTTTTTACAGTTTCGATAATGCGAACGCCGCTAACAGCGATTTGTCATAGAATATGTAATTTGTAAGATCGGATGTCTCGACGGAAAAAAAAAAAAAATCAGAATCGAATATTTTGGTCAGTTTACAAGAATCGTATAAACCTTATTTGCAATTTACAAAGCATTCACAGGAAATGAAATTCAATGAGAATGTCCACGGGACAATATCATGCTAACAACCAATCAAATGTGATCTTTTCTAATTGTCCAACAAAAATAGTTGGCAATAATTGATAAGATTGTGTTTAAATTTTATCATAATAATAATGTAATAATTAAAACAGTAATAGTATTTTTTTTTTCAAAACTTAGACAACGTAATTTGAAAAATTAAAGGTTAAAATCATAAAACTATTTGTATAATAAGAAATCAATGAAAAAGAAGATATTATTTCTGTATAACAGTTAGTAAATGTAAACTAATTTATCATTTAATCAGATCAATAACAAAGAGAGATTATTTTTTATCTACAATTATAAGTATTTACATGAATACAATGAATAATTGACTTTCGATAAAAATCGAGCTTATATTTCAAAACTTCATGAATTTTAAACAATAAGATCAATGGTCGCGCTAAGAAAAGCGAAAGAAAAAAAAAATCGTTTGGATTCTTTGTTTGTACAAAACATGCTGCGTACGTAAAGATCGCACGATAAGAAAGTCGTATGACGTCGTATATACTCATACAGTATGACAATATATACACATGTCACATGATATAAGTATGTGTCATAATAACATATAATTTATAAACGATTGTATCATCTCAGTATCGGCTTCTTCGTCAGAAAACATTTTATCAAGATATTGTAACCTTTTATCCGATATTCTATTTGTCATCTTACCACAAGTCTCGTTAATACGTCGTCAATTCGTTTCTTTGTATTTCTGCGTTAAAGTAAAAAAGAAAAAAAAAAAAAAAAAGAAAAAGAAAAAGAAAAAAAAAGAAAAGAAAAAAAAACGGAAAAAGAAAAATAATTTCTTTTTGAAATACGTTTAAAAATCTATACACTCCTTCGACGCAAAAATGATTCTTCCCTTGTTTAGAGCGAATTGAATTTCTTAAGACGCCCACTCTATTAGAGGACGACGTAAAAGTAAGATTCGATCGACAAAGCGTAACAAGCTAGCGATACCATATTTGATCAAAAACCGCGTTCAACATTTTGCACATGGGACTCCCTTTTACTACGGAGGCAAACGGAGGCGATTAAGAATCGATTTGAAAGGTTATCGTGTGCCAAGAGTAGTAGAGAGGAGTGGAGAGCCAAAAGGGAAGTGAGGTGAGGAAAGGAAAGGAAAGAAAATCAAACGTCACCTCTACCCCTTCTCTTCTATTATCGCATATCATTTTCGAATCCTTGCCGCTACTTCAGGATAACTTCGATTGATTCAGAATAATGAATGATCAAATCAATGTATTGCTTCATACATATAAAAGGCTCTTCGCTTACACGATATTTATATATGTGATGTGATCTCATGAGGAATGACACAAATGTAATTTGCAGGATGTAAAATTCGAAAAGCAACGTGTCCGCCCCACCATCCAACCATCAACCATCATTATCATCATCATCATCACCACCACCATCACGACCACCACCGCCATTACCACCACCTCTTCCATCACCTCCATTGCCACCACTATCTCGTGGCCCCCTACCATCAAGAGACTAGAAGCAAGTAGTACTAGATGCTCGTTGTGGAGGAGGTGGTAAAAGGGAGTGGGGCGAGGGTCTCATTGTTGGAAGTTTACGTCATTCCTTGAAAAACCAGTTGTTTTGAGTCGGTCGGTGCGCGCGGGTAAGCGAAAAATGTCGTCCGCTGTTCGTCTTTGATCTGAAATCTTTCTCATTTATCCGAAAGTCGTCCCTATATATATATATATATACATATATATATACACACGCACACAAACACAGACGTACATACATACACATCATACATACATATATATATATGTATATATATATAGAGTTTCTATAATAAACGGAAATATCGTACAAGTTTAAAGAACGATTGTGTTAGACGGTAATCTCGAAAGCAACATTTCTGTGTAAGACACATATACACACACACACACACACACACACATACACACAGAGAGAGAGAGAGAGAGAGAGAGAGAGAAAGAGAGAGTATAGGCACGACCGATATAGTTCACGTTAATGGCTATAAGACTATTTGTAATATATTCTTATAGAAGTTGTGTTTACCTCTATATATATTCATTTTCACTCCATTTACATTTTGCAATTTCATAGAAATTTTTTACTTTTTGAAATGCCCGCCATTTTAAAACCGGAAATCTATATCAAATCAAAATTACTTGTGAATCCTTGTTCGCAAGTAATTTAATTCTTTTTCTTCTTCTTCTTTTTTTTTTTTTTTTATCTTTTCTTCTTGTACAAATTTCAAGTGAATTTATTCAGTCGTTCGGAACGATAGAGAGAATACACACATACACACATATATACGCACGTACGCAAGCGCGCGCGCGCCAAACACACACACACACACACACACACATAACACAGATAGAGAGAGCAACACGCATACATTTTAGATTTTGATATGAAACGTAAAGATCGAACAAGTTTTTTGGATATCTCAAGTAGTCTCGGAGATAATCATTTGTTAGACATTTCGTTTTATCGAGAACGTAAGGAACTTGTTACGGTCGTGCCTAAAAAAAGGAAGAAAAAAGGAAAGGGATAAAAGAAGCGGGAGCAAAACATGTCAAGCAGCACGATGCGCTTTACGGTAGCGCCAGCTTCTGGTTCACTCGTTACTAACTCTTTGGCTCCTGTTTGACTCAGAAAAGAGAAGTGTGTTGTTGGGATAAACGCGTCGCGTGAACGTGGATATTTTATATAGTTAGAAATGTTGTCAGTCGATTTAACGAAGCTTTCTTGATAATATCGCACGTTTGACGTCCAGCTCCCGCTGATATCCGGCGACACGGTCTTTCATTTTAAATATAACGGTGTATAAATAAGTATGAGCAATAGCAGAGAATACGCGGAGCTCCCGACCGTATGAATTTTTTTTGATACGCACGTTTGGACTATCGATCATCGCTGATATTTTCCCATTTCATCGAGGATCCAAGATCAAGGGTGCATCAAATGCGTTCAATATTTATGACTTTTTCTTTGACGTTTACCGTATATGTTCTTTGTGCGTGGGTATGCAGTACCGAAACACCAAGGTTAGTGCGCTGCTAGACCGTCGCTCTTCTATCAAACGATCAGGAGTGCTGAGTTACGATTTATCGTGATCGTTGCTCTCTCTCTCTCTCTCTCTTTTTTTCTTTCTTTCTTGCTCGATCTCCTTTCTCTCTCTCTCTCTCTTTCTTTCTCTCTCTTTCTCTCTCTCTCTCTCTCTCTCTCTCTCTCTCTCTCTCTCTCTCTGTCTCTCTTTGTCCAAAAGCGTCTTCTCCTACGCACCTTTTCAAATAATATTTCCAGCTGTAAACGCGTTAATTACTATTCTTACTTAAGAATTTTACGCGAATCTAAATTTTTCCTTTTTTTTTCTTTTTCTTTTTTTTTTTCTTTATTAATAAACCAGTTTTGCCTATCACCATTAATTTAATTTTGTTTATTGATTTCAATAATATTCTTTCATTCTTTTTATATATTGTCATGCATTGTGATAAGAGAAAAAGAATATTGTGTTTCATTATTTTATTATACAGGAACACTTGAATCCAAAATCTGTAAAGAATTTGGAATATACCTTTGTTTTCGGAAGAACGTATTTGGAATAAACGAGTTCTCTTAAACGATGAATACTTGTTTTGTACTGGCTAAGGGCTGCTTAGTTTGCCGCTTGACCCAGTTTAGTAAGTAACATTTAAAATATATATGCATTATCTATGATAATGACTTTATGTTTTATGTAAAATAGAATATGTCTATCATGTGTATATGTATATTTCAGATAAAAAAAATATACACAATGCTGTTCTTCCCGAACTGGTTACAGCCGCAGGACATGCTGCACGATGTTGAGAATCGTTATGGGATCAGTACAGATTCCTGTATAATGTTTGAGGAGTTCTGCATATTTGCCACAGAACTGGCACTTCTGTGCGAACGAGGGTACTGCTAAAATTTAAAATATATTTATTGTTCTGTGATATGCATATATATATATATATATATATATATATATATATATATATAAATATTCAATAATGTCAAATAATTTTTACAATGAAAAAGAAAGAATAAATAATTAATCGTTTATATATACAGTAATAGTTTTTGCTCTATAAAGTCAATAATCTGTTAAAAATAAATCTTTGTTGCAGGCAGAAAATATTGAACATTTGGTTAAGATAGCTATGAAGATATTTTAATGATGATGAAACACAGTGTGCTGTTTTTCATTGCAAGAGGATTTGATATTTGGAAGTATGTGCAATTTTTAGATAAATTCTGGTAATAAGTAACAATGAAAAGTATCCTATTACCACACTCCAACACCACTTTTCCTATATTTATAAACTTTACTTTGATATATGTATATATATGTATATATATATATATATATATATATATATATATATATATATATATATATATATATATATATATATTCATGTTCAATAATCATAAAACAAAAATATCAAATCCTGCTGCAAAATGTGTAATATTGTTTGAGTGTGATAATATTGGATCACTGTATAATGCTTAAAGAAAAATTACTAATTATATTTATATTTAATTATAGAACAGTCGTTCCTATGAGCACCTCTCATTTGTTACACTGTGATGGAAAGGATACTAATTACAAAATTGGTTCAAGTTAGTAAAACTTATAATTTTTTTTCTTTCTTCCACAAAAAAAAAAGGAAGGAAAGGAAAGAAAACAAAAAAAAAAAATACAAGCTCAAGTTATTAATTTTTCCAGAGAGAATGGCATATGAGGTATTTTTGGGTGGCTCTTGTAATCCAACCACCTGGAGGTCAGAGATAGCAATACCGACACTTCAAAGACTTGGAATTACTTATTATAATCCTGTAAGTTTTATTTCTATTAGGATTTAGAATTATGTGTAAAACTGTTAAGATGTTAATAGATGAAATATATTGTAGCAAGTATCACAATGGGGTCCAGAGCTTATAGCTCAAGAATATGAAGCAAAACAGACAGCACGCGTTTTGCTTTTTGTAATCGATAATCAAACTCGTAATAGCGCCGGAATTATAGAGGCAGCTCAATTGGCAGCAACTAGGAGTGAATCTCTGATTCTTGTAATTTACCCATATCGACAAGATCAGACTATACTCGGAGAAAGTGTTTCATCACAGTACGTAATATAAATTAATTCTAAGGCGCAACAACAACAAAATATAAACGTTATTAATTTAATATAAATATAAATATTTATATATTATTAGGGAATACTATGATTTAATGAATGGATTACTTGTACTTCAATACTTTATGGAAAGACACAGGATACCTATATTTGAAAGTGTATCGGTCGCTCTAAATTGTACATCTAAGGTAAAAAAGAAAAAAAAGAAAAAAAAAAATGAAAAAAGATAAAATATATGATGATAATATGTGAATATTAATATATGTGAATTTTTTTAGATTTTGCGCGAACAAATAAACGTACAGGACTTACATGCTGATGATGGAGCAAGAACTATGAGAATCTCTCTAAGTCAAAATGGGTCCGATATAATGTAAATATATATTGCAATTATGAGCTTTTACTTGATAAAATATCAATATGACAACAATATTTTTAACAATGTATTCAATTTTTTTTTACAGAATGTTAAGAGAGATTTTTAAATCTTTGGACATTAATGATAGTGGTACAATAAATTTAAAAGAAGTTAGTACACATCTCCATATATTAACAAATCTAGGAATAAATGAATGGTACCTTATTATTTATAATATTTTCAGGCTTGGGTAGCCTTACAGACAAACACAAAATGTAATGTGTCAGTTTCAGATCTGTTCAATGCTGTAAATAAGTCAGGTAATATATATATATATATAAATTTTATTCATAAACACTATTCATGGTATATTTAGGAGTATTATATATTTTGATTTGCAAAAATATTTTTAATATTTTATAGAAACGTACAGAAGCGTGATCGATGGATTTCCAGGGAAAGGTGATCCAGCAGAATCGCGGATAAACTTCGAACAGTTTTACTCTTTAGCCAGCGAAGCTTCATGGCGGATGAAGAATAATGGAGTTTCTTGTGAAAGTGAGATACCTTCAGTTTGGAGTATATTATGTAGGAAGGCCTCAAAATTTCTGCGCAGAGCTATTGTACACCCTTTTAATCGTTTCCTAGGTATATTCATGATTTTCTCTGCAACTTCCCATAGTCTGACTCGTATTTCACACATCTACCTTCAATTCTTATCACGATCTCGCCGTAGAAGTAGCTTCTTATCTCGATCGTTTAATATATGTAGTTCATTATTAAGAAAGAAAGTACATATATTTATAAATGTACGTGTACACAAACTTTTTAGATTGGACTAACTCCTTAATACCAGAGTCTGAGAAGAGAGACCTGTATGTTGGAGTGGTCAGTAAAGATCTGTTTTGGTTAGAATCTTCTGCAGCTCCATTGATTGAGTGAGCATTAACAATCTCATGAATATTTTTGTTAGAGTATTCGCGGCTTCCTTATAATTAACACATTTTTAAGGTCTATGGGTTTGACTCTATATCGACCAAGCCTGAATGAGTACAACGTAAGGGTATTGCCACACGAATTACAAAGGATGAAAAATTCGCGGTTAATCCTATTAATTGTACCGCAGCACTCTCGTGGCATTGCTATAATGGCATTAGCAGCTCACTTGATTGGAATACGTGCTAAGCTTGTCCTGTGTGTTCAAATTCTCCCCGAGGGTTGTATTATTTCTGGTGAAAAGGTGAGATCATTATTATTTAGAGTTATCGAAATATTTCTTTTACTGCATTAAAAATTTTTAAATATATTATATTCTGATAAAAATTTAGTTAACCGAACAAGCCACGAAAGACTATAATCGGGGAAGGATGTACCTGTCGGACTATGCAAAGCGCGAAGGTGTACCTGTTTTTCAGAATATCGCTGATGCACTGCAACATGCGATACAGCTAGTTCAAAGTCCCTGTTGACTTAACTCCTCTTCTTTTTTCTATTTTTTCGTACGAATAAGATCATAGATTCGACGATTAATTTATTTTTATTCTACGATGTCCAACTACCATTTGAGATTTACGGGACAATGGGTGGAGGCAATACAAATTGTTTATCATTCTTGTTTCTACAAATATTAACTAAAACTTATATTATTATTACTGACATTTCAAGATAAGATATTGTTAATATCTCATTATATAGCGCGATTGTTTTTCGTATAAAGATATGATTTTTTTTTCTTACACTTTTACTATTGACTAATATAGAATAATATACTGTGCGCACTACTATAGGATCATGAGATTTTTACAATTAAAAAATATTTTTTGTTTCATACAGCAAAGCAAAAGAAATGGAAGAAATGTTTATGTTGCTGTGTTTAAGAAGTTCAAAATTAATATTTATTATATATTTTATTTTTTGATAGAAAATATATTTTTTAATTACAATTTTATATTTTATTTCAAATACATTCACTGTTGTATTTCTTTTCTTTTCTTTTTTTTTCTTTTTTTTTTATTTTTATTTTGTAGAAACATTAGTGAAAGTAAAAGAGTGCAGCTAATAATTTTATTTTATACGTTTTTTGCTTCATGAAATGACTTTCTTTTTTTTTTTGTATAAATGGCGATGCAAATAATCTCCTATGGTAGATGGACACATTTTTTATAGTAATTTAACTTGCAAGTTTTTGTAATCTTGTGGTAACTGGTTGAGGATTGATTTGATATACGTGTACATAGACTATTAGTTATTTCTAACGATCTAATGATAATTAATCTCAAATTTGATGAAAAGATTGTATGGGAGGATGGTATGTTTGCTCGAGTTGAGTGTAAATCTCCATCGTGTACGTGAATAAATATATATGTACACATGGTAGCATATCTTCTTATATTATGACATACGAAAAGTTTCATTTGTCATAATTAGCAAAATGAAAATTATAGGCAACTAGAATTTTTATGTATGAAAGAAAAAAAAAGAGTGTAATTACTTATTTGTAACTTTCAAATTGTTTGAGGCTCAGAGACCTTATTCACAAATAGACATTGCAAATGGCTCAATACAGAAGAGTCATTTATTATACTACTCTTTCAGAAGTATTTTCATAATATCACGCATTCTTTTTTTTCTTTTTTTCTCTTTATTAAAGAAAATTATTTTTACGCTTTCCTGACATTTTTCTTTGAAATGTGTAAAGACCGAAAGTGTAAAGCTTTTATAACGAATAGAAATTTATAATGAACAGTAAAACAATCTCTGAACACACACATATATATATATATATGCATATGTGACCAAAATAAAAAAAAAATTATTTCTATTACTGTTTTGGAAAAAAAAAAGAGAAACCCCTTCAACTTTTACTTTATTTCAAATAAAAATTGCTCGTAGATCTCAATATATTAAATTAAATAATTTATATCACTGTACTTTCTCATCTTTTACTTTCGTCGAATCTTTGTTCGTTTTATTTTGAGTAGTTACCTTTTTCGCATCGGTTTTTCCACCTCTGTAATATTGTAATATAGTTTTAAGAGACAACAAGACAGGAATCATTGCCGGTAAAAATAAAGGTGTATATACAGCATATCTGAAATAAGATATTAAAATTTAAATAAAAATTGGTTGTAAAAGAGAGTTAAAAAAAAAGAATAGCTTACTTTTGGTCTTCTGGAAAATAAAGAAGTGCTAACAAAGTTGGATCGGAAAAAGCTTCTTCGGCAGTAATAAATGCATCTTTACTAAGAATAAAACCATTCATAAGATCACCATGTCTAAGGAGTTCAGCAGAACGTTCCACCAAATCTAACGCAACTTTTATTCTATTTCCTACAACATCTGTAATAACGATACGGTTGATCTCTGTGAGAAGTTGAGCTAATGATTGCAATGTTAACTTAGCAGAAGTTAACTGTTCCATGGCACGAACTCGCAGCAAAGCATCTACTTCCCAATCACGTGATTTCAATCCAACCAGTGGTACTACGGTTACACTGCTTATAGGCTTCTGAAATTATAAATGAAATATTTTTATTGGTCAATTGACAAATTGTTTGAATTTTCAAATGAATTACCATTTCTGGAATGCCTAAAAGCAATCTTAGTTGTGCAAGAAACGTCCCGATGATAGTGGCTTCGTCGGGAATAATGGTAGTAGCTTTACCACGTGCTGCAGCTTCGCATGCTTCAAATGAAGGATTAGTGAGCACAACACCACCCCATCTAATATATATATATATAATTTATATTAATATATACAGAGAAGAGAAAGAAAACAATATATCGCTTTTGTAAAACTTATATACCTTGGAGATAAAAATGCTTCAACGCCACTATCAATCGTTGATTTGTGACCATTACGCGTATAAATGTATAAAGGAGCATTATCACATGGAACTATGTATGCTACAAAATTTATGCACGGATGAAGACTCACTTGAGATGCTAGAATTAGAAAATTGATGTTTTTCTTTTTATAAAGAAATACAGAGAATTACTCGGATATTTCTTTTAATGATTCATCGAAAGTTTTACCTAATTTTTTTTCTAATGGTGTTACAATATGTGGTAAAACATCTTCCACCAGACCATAATGTCTACCCTGCGAGCTACTGTCGGGAACACGTATTGGATTAACGCCTAGTGGTAATAAATATAACCACTGTGACTTCACCGAAAAATTGCTTACCATCGACAATTGATCGAGGAATGGCTCTATGTACTCTAAATAAAATAGACATTTATTTATGAACACATGCTATATATAATAATCGTCTATGTGAATGATTATATAATATACAATAATAATATATACCCTCGGTCATTGTCCGAAGATCCCAATTGACTTTTAGTGTTTCAGGATCGGGATTCACTATAGTTATTAAAACATCATAAGCTGAACTAGCAGGAAATCTCCGTCTATTTTCTTCGTCAAGACTGTAATCTGTAGGATTTGTAAGCGCATTTTTAGTAAGATTTAACGATTTCTCACGAAGGATCCATTCGGATAGCACTTGTACCAATTTTTCATTGCCTGAAAAGATTTTGATCATTGTAACATTGTGTACTCATTGTGAAATACAAAATTATTGTTAAAAATAAGATATTACTTGTCTCGATAGAGAAGTATATAGTCCTTTTAGAGCCAACGAGTACGGCATCATTTAGATTTGGAGATTCTAAGAGCAAAAGATTGCCTACATCCAAATCGAAGGTAGAAGCGATTTTTTCCGACTCGTGATGGGCGAAAGCTAATGCCAAAAGATTGCTAGATACCACTTGATATACAACTTCCAAATCGTAAATCTCTGAAATGGTGGAGTAACATGATCGAAAGGACAATGAAGAAACTAATCAAACAATGTATTATGTATGTTATCCATAAATTTCTCTTTAAATTCTATACACGAAATTCAACACTTGTGTCATACATTAAAAGAGGTCAATGTAAAGAATATACCTATAAAGAGATCAAAAGATCATTCTACTCACGTATTTTAATAGGAAGTTAGTTTCGACCAACAAGGACCCTAATAATAAATAAATTCTAAAAATATCTAAATATGTTATACAAATACCACTGGCTTCAAATGTTCTTCTTATTTCTTCAGTTAATGTAATTGCTCTTTCATCGGTGAGAGCAGCAACAATAATCTTCGTTTTGATTTTAATTTCCAAATTTGATAATTCATCGATTCCAAAATAGGGAAGTGCCACCCGTGGTACAGTTGTCATGTACCACCATAATGGAACACCAATTCCTAAGAGTATTACCGCGAAGGATATGCTGGCATATACTCTATATTTTTCTGTAAGAAAAATCATAACATATAATTAAAACATTATATTCGAATCGTTACATCGATCATTACAATATCGATCGAACATCAAAATAATAAATGAGACATGGAACGATATACATATGTATAATTTTTATGCATACAACTTTTCCATTTTTATTGCGTAAAACTTATCGCAACAAGAAATTGGATTTTATATAGCCAAGATTTTGTGAGATAATACGACATGATCGCGTTTTTATCAATAAACGATATTACAATTGTTTTATTTTATTTGTTTAACATCGTCCACCATGACCTTGGCAAGAAACAACAAGTGTTTCTTATTCGCCACGACAACCTTCGAAGTGAATTGAACTAGGTCCAAATCGGTTGCAAGTATTCTGGCACGATACGAAGTATGACGTTAGTTAAGTGTATTAGTCGAACTTGTACAGTAGCAGTGTCACTTCTTCCTGATTCAATTTTTAATTAATATAAAAAGATGCTCCGAATAATTTCTTTTTTATATTTTAAAAGCGACAATGTTACTGTGCACTTTAAAAATAAATAGAAACGTATAAATAAATCATTTGCATGTTATAGCTTTTTTATATTTACTCTTTATACAGGATAGTGATATCATCCTAAAACGTGTTCATCGATTAAAAGAAAATTATCTTTAAATTTATATTTATACGGCTACGAAGAATGGATTATTTCATCTCTATTAAAAATATAATTGATTGATCGTTCAAGGAAAAAGGTATGCTAGTATCTATCTATTTTAACTAAACGAGTGATTAGTTCCTAATATTAACAGATAACATCTCGATGAGTTGCATTAATAAAATCTGAAATCTCTTTATTTCACATTGGATGATCATTAAATAAACGTACAATAAAGCACGTCTTTAGCAAAATTTTAAATTAAAACGGAGTTTCATCATTCATACAAAGATACACCTACGACATTTGAATGTCTCCCTCTTTATCTATCATATGTTATCCCTTTATATTTATCCTACAGTAAAGTGTCATTGTGTGATAATAATGTTTGTATGCGAAGAGATAAGAATACATGTAATAAACGTATGAATTATAATTCACACTTCTTATTGACTAATTATTTAAAGAAAAAAATAATTTTGTGTTCGCAAATATATAATTAATAATTAGATTAAATTTGAAGCTTCATTCGTTTTGATCTTAATTTGAAAAATGAAATAGTGAATTTGGAAATTAAATATGATTTATTTTACATTCAATCTTTTATGTGTGCTATACCTTGTTTATATGTATATTACGTAAGAGCATACGATTTCCATCGTTAATCAGACAATGTAGAATGATAATTTAATATAATCCCACATGAATATAGACCTGTCTTTCTTTCATGATTACACGTTATACCGTATATTTTAAAAAGTAACAGATTCATATGGATGAAAGATTTGATAGGAATATTCATCTTTGTTATTGTCAGGAGATTGAAAGTCAAATGTCTGAACAGACAACTCAAATTATGTGCATACACGAAAGTGTATAGATATGTAAAGTTATTCCAAGAAGAAAAAAAAAAAAAAAAGAAAAAAGAAAAAAAAAAGAAAGAAAAAAAATTCATCCAAGTGATCTATCCTCCTATCTTTATACTTTGTTACAATATGCGGTATAATTTATTTATTTATTTCTTTTTTTTCAATATTATAAATATATAGATGTACGTAGAAAAAAAGAGAGAGAGAAAGAGAGAGAGAAAGAAAAATAATATATTGAATGAGATTGATAATATAAAAATACTATAGTCGATCCTACATCGTATTTTACGAATGACCTGCTACCTCAATGACGCGTTATTTTCTTGCATGGCACGTGAAATGAATAATGGAAAGAATAACTTGAATCGATCGAACGAGGACTTCCGATGTATAATTCGAACACGTAACGATAATGAATGCGATCGCAAAGTTCACGCGCGTTCATATATTACTGAGTTCATTAACACATCGAAGACGCGAATAATTTTATTCATTAAAAATAGCCTAACGTCAAGATCTCGTCAAGGTATCGTTTGTTTTATAAACTTTGTCATCAACAATTGTTTTTAAATAATTTTTCATTAAGAATGAAATAATAACTTCTTTCCTTGAACATTCATTATCATTATTTTATTAGCATATTATTTTGTCGGGATTTAAATGTGAAGAAATCTAGTTTTTTTTTTTTTTTATATCTTTTTTTAACTGTTCGATAGATTTTAACTTCAAGGTCAATAATGAATTAGTATTTGCTTAGTTGGTCTAAAAGATAAATTGATCAATGACAATGTTATTAACGATCAATAATACTTCGAACAATTAGTGAATGACAATGAAACTCTTGTGTGTGATATCAATTTCCTTTTCTATAATTTTTAAATTTTGAACATTACTTTAAATCAAATGATAACAAATTAGTATTGATACGATTACATTATATACGTTCATTTCAAAATTATTACGAAAAGAAGAAGAGATTTAGAAGAAATATTTATTTCAACGAATTTGACGAAAGTTTTCCAACTAAATGAAGCAAAATATCTTTAAAATGGTGAATAAGTGATTTTGTTCACGTAGCAGAGATATATAAGTAGTATTTGAAACGATTAATAAGATTGAACATAAATGTTAAATGTTTTACGGTTTTAGTCGAGTCTTTTTCAAATTGAAAGAAGTTAATGACGGTAAAAACTAAAATGATAAGAAATTACAATTATTTTTAATCACGAGTTTTTTTTTTCAAAAATTTTTTTTTTCAAATTTTTTTTTTTCAAATTTCTGTAAAAATGAAAAAAATTAATATATATCGTATATTAAAAAAAAAAAAAAAAAAAATCCAAACGTACGAAGGAAGATTATCCTCTTTTCTTTTTCTTCTTTTTTTTCCTGGAAGGAAAAAATTAATGTATTGGAACATTATAAAAAAAAATTTTCTTTCGAACTTTCTTTCGTCAGATAACAAAAATAAAGAAAAAAATATTCCCCATAAAACTTTCAACGTAATATAATATGAGTCAACCGGTCTCATTTCATTGTTCAGCGAAAATAGAGGGTTTTCCCACTATGTTCTGGAATGATATATTACCCTCCCCCTCTCTGTAGCCGGTATTTCTTTTTTTTCGTCCTTTACCTTGAAAAGGATGACTATGCTTATCGATAAAAATCCTTAGGCCGAAAGAAACTTAAGATCAACAGCTGTCTGTCAATGGTTTTATTGTCTCTTTGGTAAAGAAAGAGTAAAAGAGAAAAAGAAAAAGAGAGAGTGAAAGAGAAAGAGAAAGAAAAAGAGAAAGAGAGAGAGAGAGAGAGAGAGAGAAGGAGAAAGATAAAGCGGGAGAAAAGAGGAGAAGAGAAAAAGAAAACAGGAGAACGAGTTAAGAGAGAGGAAGAGGGGTGATACTTGAATTGCTCGTTTAACTCTGGTGCCTTTGCTTCACGTTGACCAGTATGCTTCCAACGAATGGAAAGTTAACGTTCTATCGTCTCAATCGTCTTTTTTTCATTCATAGTAAATGTTTACTTAAAGTGTTTGCTCTTTCTATCGTAAGAAAGAAATCAATCGTTCATAATTAATATTGAGATATAGTAAAAATTCTTATTACCGGTTTTGATATATATCGATGCTCACTGTTATAATCATTTTCATGTAAGTTTCATCCAACGTAGCTTCCTTCATCGAGATGCATTCCTTATTATAACTGTGTGCTGATATTATTTTTTCCCTTTTCTGCATGAAGTATCGAAGATCCAAAGGATTTTCCTTCGAATTCTAATATCAGTGAGTGTGTTAAATATTAATCATACGGTGCAAATCTTTTTTCTTTTTATCGTTATATCCTAAAAATGGTTTTTTTGCCACCCTCCTGCCCCCCCCCTCATAAGATATTCCTTCTCTTCTCTATTTTTTTGTCTTTATATGAGAAAAATTTATAGCGCAATTAATGTTATTTTCAATCTTATTAGAATCATTATTATAACAATGAAAGACGGACGATCCATCTTATCGAATAAAAATAATAGCATTTTATCTTAGAACTTATTTCTTGTCCCAAATGATCTTTGTTAAGCTTCTCTTGGTAATATTTCTTAACTAAAGAAAAACAAAACACTAAAACAAGAGTTCTAATCTATTTTTGGTTCACCAACATAAAACGTTTAATTCGTTTTGCAGGATACATGTAGAATATACGTGCATGTAATACCGCAGAAGATGAGAATTTAACCCTTTGCACTTTCAAGAATGCTCAACAACAATACATCGTATTCTCTGTTTATATCTATTATATTGCACTTGTCTATCACATTATATTGCGTTTATACGTGTCTTTTACTATGTAACTAAAAACGTGTAAATCGTTTTCAACCTATAAAAGATTAATAATTTTATCTTTCGACTCTGTCTGTCTTACGAAACATATTTTTTTCTCATCGTCAAAAAATTTTTCTTTTTTTTTTTTTATGTATTTCTAATCTTAAATTTAACTTCCTAATGATTTCATAGATGTTAATTATATAAATGTTCTTTTATAATTATCGTGCGTCCAAATCTTTTTTTCTATTTTCTATTAAGAAATTGTCCTTACAAAAAAGTAATCAAAATCGCTTTATTCGATCTCTTTTATTTAATGACCGATAAAAATGTAAGACGCAAAAACCTATTAATGTCATATTACGTTATTGTTTATAATTCCTGTAATCATTCATTATCGCATACTTAATAGTTTTAGTTCAATTGCATAATTTTGACATTGATCATCACTTTCGTTGTATTTTTTTCCATACACGATGATACGTATACAATGTTATTATTTTGTGAAATGAAAAAATTTATCATCCATTTATCAATGATTGTTATTTCATATTAATGAGTTTCAAATTATTGTTAAATATTGTTATTTTATTTTAGTAAAACATTATGAATACGATTGCAATGGAACCAGAAGTTACCGTCACGACGGCTAGAGAGTAAGTAATAATTAATGTAAACGATGAATAATGTATTTAAATATTTGCATTATTAACATTATAAATATTTTAGGAAAGAGCCACATTTGGGTAATCTTCTTATACGATTTGTAGCAATATATTGGAAATCATTTATAATTGTACTATGGCCATTGATTCTATTGCCATTAGTATTTATAAAAACTGAAGAGGTTCGTAATATTGTTTGTACAATTTAACTAAATAAAAAAAAAAAAAAAAAAAAAATAAATAAATAAATAAATAAAAAATTTATGTAAAATAAAAAATATATGTAAAGCGCGAAGAAAATATAACTAAATGACTAATAACGTTTTACTATACATATCGTTTACCATAGTCATTATAAAATTAACCAAACGTACGTGTAGCCTTAATTAAAATAGATTAAGTTAGATAATAGATAAGTAAATTGTTATCTTATAAAGGTAAGATACGAAATAGACATATCATCGTCAAATATTATGTAATTAAATAATTGCACATGTAATCGGCTACAAATATTTTATAAAAATCATGAATAATTTTATCGATAATTAGAATAACTCGGTTTGCGTGGTGAATTATGATTGAGATCGAGAAAGACAATTTTACGAGAATTTGTAAAAATAATTTTTATAGGAAAATGTAAAAATTCTATAATGATTCACGGTTTATAATATCATAAGTATCAAATGTAATAATAATTAATTTTAACTATTATAGGTATTGGCCATGCGATGTTTATACGTAGTCGCTTTGATGGCTATGTTTTGGGTAACAGAGGCTCTACCATTACCCATCACAGGTCTCATACCCGTGGTATTTTATCCTCTAATGGGTATTATGAGCACTAATGAAACTTGCCTTTGTTATATGAATGATACTACAATGATGTTTCTTGGTAGCTTGGTTATCGCCGTTGTTATTGAAAACTCTGGTCTACATATGCGCATTGCTCTCTTGATCATAAAAATAATTGGTTGCAGTCATAGAAGGTGACACTATGTCTTTCATTAGACATCGTCAGTATCGTCTACAGTTACATTTACAGTTATGAGGATATTATCAATGATAATACATTTTTCAGATTGACTTTGGGCCTCTTTTTCGTGACGATGTTCATTTCTATGTGGGTTTCTAATACCGCTGCTACAACGATGATGATACCGATTATGGAGACGGTACTCTTAGAACTTGAAGCAGTAAGTAACGTTCATTGACTTTTTAGATTATTTGAATTTAATTGAAACATCTGATATATTACAGCAAGGACTTGGTAATATGTTCATTCAAGAGAATGAAACTGAAATGGCGATTTCACCTATGTATGTAAAACATTATTTATATATTTCTTCTTCATATATATTTAATAATCTATCTTTATATATTGAATTTTATTATAGTTCAAAAAGACCGACACATAGTACAATGGTTTATTATTTGGTGGCAGCTTATGGTTCAAGTCTTGGTGGTATTGGTACGATAGTAGGAAGCGGAACAAATTTAACTTTGAAAGGATTTTTCGAAACGTAAGTATTTTAAACTTTAATAATTGTAATTTTCTTAATTATATCTTTGGACTCCATTTATATTTCATCTTTCTCAGACGTTTTCCGAATAGTCCAAGTATAAGTTTTGCCTCTTGGATGCTTTATTCTGTACCACCAATGTTACTGATGGGACTTCTGTCCTGGCTATGGCTACAAGTGATGTACATGGGTCTATTCAGGCCAAAAAGCAAAGATGCTAGAGCGATTGATATTGGTTCCCAAGGAGAACGTGTTGCTACAGAAGTGATACAAAAAAGATACAAGGAACTCGGACCGATTTCGTGGCATGAATCTGTAGTTGGAGTTATGTTTGTAACTGTAGTACTACTTTGGTTCTTTAGAAGTCCTGGATTCATGAAAGGCTGGCCATCTTACATCACGAATTTGTAAGTATAATTTCTTATTGCTATTGTATCAGTCCTTTACAAATAGCATAAATAACGTTTAAAGTATTTAATATAACGATGGACTGATTTTCTGACATCTTACGAAATTACTCTAGCTTTATTTTGCAGGCCCGTCAAGGATTCAACGGCGGCTACGTGTCTGACGATCTTATTTTTCATACTTCCAGCAAAACTTGATTTTCTACATGCCTTTGATAAGGATCCGAATAAACGTCCTAAAAAACCGTCGCCTGGTATGATAACATGGCAGACGATACATCAAAAAATGCACTGGAGTTTGATACTGGTGCTTGGTGGAGGTTTTGCTATATCAGCTGGTAGTAAATTATCTAGATTATCAGAAATCCTTGGAAATTTATTAATAGGATTGAATTCTATACATCCAATAGCAATATTGGCTATTGTTTGTATATTTGCAGAAACTGCAACTGAGCTCACTGCAAATGTTGCTGTTGCAAATATCATATTACCAGTATTAGCAGAAATGGTAAGTAAGATTGTAATAAATTTAATAAAGTTAAAAAATCATTATCATTAATTATTTTCCTATATTGTTTTAGTGTGTGGCGCTACAAATACATCCTTTGTATCTTATGCTTCCAGCAACTATATGTTGTTCATTCTCATTTCATTTACCAGTAGGTACACCACCCAATGCCATTGCCAGTGCAGCAGGACATATAAGAACAAAAGATTTTATAATTGCTGGGATAGGTCCAACTATTATAACACTCATTATAACTATAGGAGGATTTTGTACTTGGGGTACATATGTATTTAATTTACATGAATTTCCAACATGGGCTTCGCAGAATAAAACAATGTAGATTTGCTTTTTATTTAGTATTATTCATATTAAACTTTTTTTAAGGACTAAATTAAATTATATATGAAAATTTTTATATAATATAATTATCTAGAAAAAAAAGAAGAAAAAGAAGAAATAAAATAATATTATATTATGGTTACTCTATAAAAAAGAACATCGTGAAATGGTATTACAGAAGCTTAACTTAATAAGCCGACTAGAATCTTCATATTATCATATCAAAATAAAAAATAAGATAAATATAGATACGATTTATTTTTTATAAAAATATTAAAATGTTTAACTGTCTGTATTAAAAATAACAAATATATTTGTTTGTTATATCAATATTTAATAAGCACTTATAATTGTGTATATATAATATA
Organism: Vespa crabro; assembly: GCF_910589235.1. Taxonomy (NCBI): domain Eukaryota; kingdom Metazoa; phylum Arthropoda; class Insecta; order Hymenoptera; family Vespidae; genus Vespa; species Vespa crabro. Next base: position 7,550,360 of record NC_060958.1, on the reverse strand, counting down.
TATAAAATATATATATATTTTTTTAAAACATTTATACGATAGCTAGGATAAAAATGTAATCAAACAATAATAAATAAACATTGATAAGCGACTTAATCCATTATAATATTTAATTTAACAATGTAGAATTGTTAAATTAACAATAATATATATCTCTTACCATCTTTACTGGAATCGTAGTCGACAGTTGCGATTGGTTCTTCCATTTTCAATCTGTTGCTAATTACAAATTTATAAAGTTCTTCATTTTATTTTTTTTTTTCACTGACACAATTTAAAACGTTTAAAATATTATACAAATACACTGACGCGATGAATAAATTTGAAACATTAGTAAAGCACATTAGAATATAATAAACCTAACCTTTACTATGTAAAATTCTTAAATTGTGAATTTATGAGACCATAAAAAAATGTTTAAATTGATATGACATTGCAAAATAATCCAATTAATAATATTATACAAACAATAATATTATACAAAAATCAAAACTTATTACTTCAATTTACTGTCATTTACTATCTTACCACAAATTTCATCGCGCATAATATACATCACGTCTATATACATGTTCTATATTACGTACCACGTGAAGTAAGCACATTAAATCGTTGGCGATGAAGGAAGCTTAATATCAGTAACTACCGACATATATCGATAGTAGCAAATAAAGTGATACATATTGTATTTCGACCGTGCTAAAATATAAAGTATAAACCATTACAGTGTTAAACAAACGGCAGAAGCAAATTTGGAGACTTGAAACAGATTGTAAGCTTGCAAAAATTGTATGGAAAAAAAACATTCATCAGATAAGTAAATTGCCCGCCTTAACCATTGATCAATCAGTATTCAGTAATATCTATATATAAAATCTAATAAATATATATATATATATATATATATATATATATGTGTGTGTGTATATATATGATTTTTATTGATCGATAAAAATATGACAGTTAGTTTTATTTAAATATCTATTGTTTAATATCAAAACATAGATACAATTTTCATTTATGTTTCCATTACTGATAGTTGCAATTTTCGTTTTGCTCTATTACATATTTTAAGGATAGGACAGTAATGTGTAACAAGGATTATTTTTTCCGCTTTGTAAAGGTAAAAATCCTATTAAAGCTTGTAAATCCAATACAAGTTGTGCAAAAGTAGGTCTATTCTCTGGTTGAAATGCCCAACAATATTGCATTATTTTATAAATATCGTAAGGAACATTCTTTGGCTGACTTAAGCACTGTTTTTCAATGATTATATGTTCTAATAATTTGTCATCTGGTACATGTGAATATGGAAATGCTCCAAAAGTACCAATTTCCCATAATACTACAGCAAATGACCATACATCGCTCTTAGAAGAAAATATACGATCTTGTAAAGTTTCTGGAGACATCCAGCGTACTGGAAGTTGACGTACTTTGTTTGACTTATCGTTTATAGTATAGATTCCATTTCGAGAAAGTCCAAAATCAGATATCTGAAATTACAAAAATTTCAAAATTTTATTAGTTCTATCAACAGATTCTATAAATTATTACCTTTAAAGATAGATCTGAAGTAAGTAAAATATTCCTTGCAGCAAGATCTCTGTGAATAATACTTTTAGATTCCAAATGTTCCATTCCTTTTGCAATGTCAAGAGCAAATTGTATGAATTGATTTCTTTCAACTTCAGCCTGCGCATTTATTGCATTTTCTTCTTTTTTAGAAGACTCTAAATTAATATATCTTAAACTAGGCAATTTCAATTTGTCATTTTTTGAATGTGTTGAAGATATACTATTTATTGTTGTATATAATGCTGAAGTAAAAATTAAACAAATTGATTAACAATATACTTTATAAATGTGAAATATACAAAAAAAAAAAAAAAAAAAAAAAAAAATACAGAAATAAAATGTTATATACTTTCTGAAGAACCAAATCTAAATCCATATCTATTAAAAATATTTTTTATGTATCCACATTCAGCTTTTTTATCTCTTATTGAATGCAAATATCCCAATAAATTACCACCTTCCAGATATTCTAAAATTATACATATAGATTTATTTGGCACAATGGAATAACCCATAAGATTAACTAAATGTGGATGTTGCCCTGCTTTTATCATTATTTCAATCTCCTCCATAAATTCTCGGTATATATCTAATTTATTTAATTCATTTGATAACCTTGACATCTTAACTGCTACTGGTGTTGCATTGTTATTTATGTATCCAAGATAAACTTTACTAAATTGGCCTTCACCCAATTCAGAAGTCAGTTTTAAAGAATTATATGGGATTTCAAATTCATTTGTTTCATGTTTACATGGTATAACCTTTACAAAATATTGTTTATACTATTAATTATCTAGAATTATACATACATACACACAAATACATATATATATATATATATTATTTTCATACCTCGGTATTGCATTGAGTATATAGAATATTATGTTTTCGAAGAATAGAATTCGTCCAATTTGATTTACACTTAGAAATAGAATCTATTGCCTGTATTCTAAAATTAAACAAAAATATATCTTCATATATATTACATATTAATTTATATTTCTCTGTATGAACAATTCATATTACCGTGATGTATGTCCTTTTCTCCAAATAAATTTTCGTTTTTTCTTTTTAAAAAAAATAAAACTAAGTAAACTGAATATTATGGAGATAATGGTAACAGACACTAATACCTACAAAATTATATCAAACAATTAATCAGTAAATATATTAAATAATTAATCATTTAATAATATTTTGACATTTTATATAAATACGTACAATAAAATAGCTTTGCAATGATGAATTCTGATCCATCAAATTGATGATAAATGTTCCATCATTACCTAAACAACCATGATCATCTGTTGCAGTTACAAATACTTTGTAATTATCATATAATTCATTACACTGATAACCATTATGTAGATTCCATAAAAAAATATTAGTTTTTGCTTTGGTAATACCTATTTGTGAAATATTATATACAGGAAATCCTGCTTTTGATATTAAAAGAGGTACTCCTATACTGAAATATAAATAATACATTAAAAATAATATATCAATTAAAAAAGATATTTTATTTTTTAAGTAAATGTATTGTATTATACCAAATTCTGTAGGAATCTACATAACTATCATTAGTTTCTATGCTCCATGTAATTAAGACATGACATGTCTTAACAGTCACATTTACACGAGGAATTGGTAATACAGATTTTTTATTTGTACAAGTGCATTTATTATCTATACATTCTGGAACTCTATAAATTATCTGAAAAATAAATAGTATCAATTCACAAATATCATAATATTTAGAAAATCTATATTCTGTTTATAGATTAATTACAAGCCTACTTACCTCTTGTGCCGTTCCCGTTGGCTTTGTTCTTGGATTAGCATAAACTTCTATCTTGTATGAGCAGCTTGGATGAATATACATCTCTGGTACATCAATTGATAACTTATTTTCTGGTAGTAAAACATTAAGTTGACTGTTATTTTGTGTTCTATAATACAGTGTTCCTTCTGGACAAATTGCAAGATTTGATTTTTCACTTGATATACCTGTTACTATGACACTGTTATAATATAAAACTTATAAATAGTTGTACTATAAAATTAACTATAATTGGTACCAATGTCACATGTCTACCTGTATGAGGAAGGTTGCTTATTCCCATTTGGTGATAACCAAGATATATTTAATTTTAAGGATTTATATATGTCATTATCATTTAAATAGTTGTCATCTTTTAAAGTATATACTGTGATGTTTTTCACATTGCCAACAAATTTATCAGTATTTGATGCCCATAATATTTTAATATTAAAAATAAGAAAAATCACAATAAATTGTAAAAAGAATGATGAAGTTTGAGATAGCATTTGTTGTCAATAAAACAAATAGTGAAATAATAGATATCAGATCAGTATACTGTTCTGTTTTCTTACTAACTAGTATGATTTATGTACTTCAAAATTTGATCTAAGTGTCTGAGAAAATCTTATCTGATAAATTGTACGTTAAGGGGACAAAGATTTCTTTAACAAAATCTTTGATAAGATTAAGATCCATTTAATTTTATTTTATATCAATTTTATCAAATATTTTATTATATTCATAAAAATTCTCTCTCAAATATATTTTAATGTAATTAAATAATAAAGTAAATATTATGATATTGTGAATGATATAAATAATTTATATTAATAATATATTATATTAATAATAATTATATAATGTTATAGGTTTTCAAATGGCCTCGGCTGCGATGACCCCGGCTGAAGATGACGAGTTAACACTTCCTCGTGCATCCATTAATAAGATGATCAAGGAAATACTACCACATGTACGCGTTGCTAATGAGTCACGGGAATTAATCTTAAATTGTTGTACAGAGTTCATCCATTTGTTGTCTTCTGAAGCTAATGAAATATGTAATCAACAACAAAAAAAGACAATAAATGCAGAGCATATTTTGCAAGCACTTGAAAAACTTGGTTTCGGCGATTACAGTGCAGAAGCAGAAGCTGTTTTAAGAGATTGTAAAGCAGTAGCAGCTAAGAGAAGACGTCAGAGCACTAGGTTAGAAAATTTAGGAATTCCAGAAGAGGAATTATTGAGACAACAACAAGAACTCTTTGCAAAAGCAAGAGAAGAACAAGCTGTTGCTGAACAACAACAATGGCAACAATTACAAGCAGTTGCACAAATGACATCAATGCAACAAACTGATAGCGAACAAGAAGATTATTCATAAGATACAATACAGAAATTATTCAATTGATTATATGTGAAGTTTTCCCACAATTTATTATATTAAGAAATATAAAAAGGAAAATAGGAGATCTTATTTTTAATAAAAATAATAAATGTATAATGGCATTTTTCAAGTACCTTCAATTCTGTGATTTATTTTCAATATGGATTGAAATATATAATTTATATAAGTAGTACAAATTATACTATTAATAGTGCAAAATAAAAATGTATTCTTACTATTATATTACTTTTATCATAAATCTTCTGTTATGAATATATCATTACATTTTATGGCATTAATCTTCCATATTCTGATGACAAATGACTTTTCTTTATTGCCTCCATGACTTTTGAAACATAGTGATACCTACATACAAATATTAATGTATTACATATTCTATGTTTTACTAAATCAATATATTATGGAAACTTATTTAGATTTTTCATATAATTTGTCTTTTCTATAAATTTATTTACCAATTTTTTTCTGTTAATGTAGATGGTGTCATCGGATGCCTTGATACTCCATGTATTTTCATTCTTAATTGTTCAATCAGTCTTTTCTCATTTTCTTGCACATTGTATTCATCTACGATTATGATATATGATATAATAGATACAAAATAAATATTCATATCAAACTACTTAATTAATAACTTACCTTCTGTTGTAATTAATGGTATTAAAAATAAATTCAAACCACTTTCAACTGAGCCACGACTCATGTCTAAGCCACTGTGAGTTTGTAATCTGGAACTGGCAAATACTTTGTTATAAAATTCCTGAAAAGAAAGTAATAAAATGATAGGATATTTCATAAAATACTCCAATAATGTATTATATTAAACTAATAAAAAATACCTTCATTCTGCCAACAGTACTTGGCATAAAATCTTGTGCTTCTACTTTATTGTGTAAAAATAATATATGTGGATAATATTCAACATAATCTTGATCCATAGTAGTTGTAGATGATGGTTTCAGCATTTCTGCTGTTTGAAGAAATCTATCATAAAACAAAAATTTCCTAATACTTACGAAAGCCAATGACTAAATAATTTTCATTGTAAAATATACTTTACACAAATGCATAATAATATTTACAATAATAATTACAAAACGCGTACTATCATAAATACCTGACTAAATTTGGATCAACAAACCAATCTTGTACAAATATAATTACATGACACACTGAAAATAAAAATGCTGCGAATTGTAATGATTGCAATTCCAAATTGGTTTCTGTATTAACAAAATCAGTTGTAGCCTTTTTTTGTTCAAATGATGAAGCATAGTCAATCACAGAAGTTGACAAAATAGGTTGTGTATCTAAGTATATCACTCTATTCTTAGTTACAAAAAAATCTATTCCATTAGTACAATTTGTACCACTCTCATGATGGGACATATCTTGAACATTAAAAATGTCAGCTCTAAGCTCATCATTAAAATTTTAATTATATTTATAGTTGTATAAAAGAAAACTATATCCATTTAGAATAAAACTAACTTATAATTTGATGTAAGAAGAGACATTATTGTAGACTTCCCAACACCTTGTGGACCTAAACATCCCACTACTAAAAAATCTTGTTGGTCACATAAAAACTCTAATGCACTTTCGCTAAGCTGCATATTTTCATCCATAAATTTAGCACAATTTGTCATTTCAATACATGTAGAAATTACTGTACGTGTCACTAAAAAAAATTTTTTTCGAATTACTACTTGATTGTATCTATATTAAATAAATGATATTTTAATATATTAAATTATAATAAATAAAGAACCTACTATCTGGTGGTTTCAATGGCATTGTTGTTGAAGTTGAATCTGCTTCTTTTCTAAAATATTAATATATATGTAATTACTATGGTAAAAAATTCAAAATTCAGAAATGCATAATTCTTACTTGTTGCCATTACGCTGACTTGGTGAAACTGCTCTGCTTTCACCTTCTCTGGTTTTTAATATAAATGTTGGACGTTCTACAACCTTTATTAGAGCTCTTCCTTCTCCCTCTTTACCTTCTGAATCCTTCGGCAATACTGGCATCATTTTTAATTAAATTTTTTCCTACTTTTTACGCAATAACATAAACAATAACACCTGAAATTTATTGGAATATATATATGCGATTATAATGGACAATATTTAATAAAAAATTTATAAATAAATACTTTGTATTAAATTATAATTCTCCTATTAAAATGTAATTTTCATATAATTTAGAAGCAATAATAAATAATCGACAAAACCCAAAGAATACATTTGTTATTTACTACATTTCGCTTGTAATGTAAGTGACTTCAGCGACAGGTACGGACAAAATATGAACTACAAGTGCAATAAGTATAATCGTACTATGTCGATGTACAAACTTGATAGATATATCTTTTATGAGGATTATCTAACAATCAAGTTTGTGCGTAAGAAAAACTTGTATACACAGTACATAGTACATTTAACAAAAGTAAAAAAACCGTATGCGAGATTATATGTTTCTGAAGGTAGATTAATTGAAATATATTGTTCTGAAACAGAAAAATAAAAATAAAATATTTAGTATCATTGTTATAATAAGAAATTGTTGAAAATATTTGAAATGTTTAATATAAAAATTTTAAATTAACGTTTATCGTGCGTTACGAGCTTTGTAATGTTTAAACGAATGTACTATTGTTTAAATATTAGTTTATTGTATTTCATGAATATTATATATTGTTAAAATAATTATAAAATTAAAAAAGTATTAATATTTAAATCTCAAATGTTTGCTTATTAATTCGTTATGTCTGAAATCTGACGGTATCGGACGATGGAAGTCTATCCGTCCACGACTCACCTTCTGTTAGTTAAGAAGTTTAAAGCTCTCGAAACGGAAAGGCATCTCGATATGCAGATTTTAGAGTAAAGTCATCGTTAGCTCGTGGATCTCCATATGCAACAACCTCCACGCGGTGAGATCTGGGTCGATATTACTTGCTATCTATCAAAATTTGACATGATACGAGTACTATCGGGCGAATGGGATATATGTCTCAATATGTTTTCAAAATTTTTTTTTATCTAATTTTGATCAATAAATTAAAGGTCTAACATTTTACATTGTTAATAATACTTCCATAAATGAATAAATTGGATACAATAGAATTCTATGGACAAATATCAAATATATAAATTTACGACTAAAATCAAGACTTTGTCGATTATTTGATCAAAAATAATTAGTATGTATATGTATATAATAATACTTATATATTATATATTATTTATATAAAAATCGAAACATCATTTCATTTTCTATGACGTAAAATTTTCAGTATTAAATTTTTTCCGTGATTTTTCTTATAAAATTAGTTCTCTTTATATTGTATCATTATCATTATTATATTAATGATGTATAATATAATATAATAATGAAAATAATGACAAAATATAGTAGAAAAAGAAATACATTTATACTTATATTATATAAAATAATATTTGATATATAAATATTCACTAATTTTCGTAGCAATTATATTTATTATCTTTTATACATTTATATCGTAAAATAAATGCATACATGTGCTGTATCGTACTTATTATAGATTACTGCGAAAGCACGCCATCATTAAAAAAAAGATATAATTATGTGAGAATGAAAAGTGTGAATTCATAATCTACTAGCATGCTTAAAGTCACGCACGTTTCTATCGAAAGTTGCTTAATAGCCTTTAACTTTCATGCTTTTCATATAGAGCGCACTGTATCCATTTTGTATATGTGTATGTTATGTATGTATATATATATATATATATATATATATATATATATATATATCATACATACCAATTGTACTGGGAGTTCGCCCGATAAAGATGGCTGCTACTAGCGTGGAATGTGTCGATTTTTTAGAATTTCAGGTATATTTGATAATAAACTATAACATAATAGCAAAAGATATCCTCCTTTAGATATTATTATTTTAATTTTACGTTTATCTGATACAACTTGAGTCATGCGATCGAATAATTTTTGAACCATACTTAGTACGATTTTCACCGGCTGATAGTGTAATTATATATCATTAATGAAAAAGTTAGATTATAAATTTATTCAAATTTATAAATAAAGATGGATAACAAAAGATCATTACTAACATTTATCGAAATTTACGGCGATGTAAATAATTAGCTTTCGATAAGTTTAAAAAAAAAAAAATATCCTTTTTTGGTTAGTTAGGTTAGTTTAATAATTTTCAACTCTATTTTTATAATAACGATATATTAATCGACGTATGGACTGCGATATATTTGAAACATATTTTTTTCTAATTTTTGTATTCCAGGATACGTTACGGAAAATGAGACAATTTGATGACAAAATCATATACATGTTAAATACAACACTTCCTACAGAATCATTTAAAAGCGATGTAAATCCAACATCAAAGTGTAAAGAATTATACGAAGAAGTTCAGAGTAGTCATATTCAGCGACAAAGTGCGATCAATAAATGTTTAAACATTGCTAAAGAAAGAGTGAAATACTTAAAAAATCAAAAGGAAAGTCAAGGGAATGATCCAATATTTATAAAAACTTTAAGAAAAGAACAGAATAATTTACGCTTACTACAATCAGAAGTTGGTGTGGAAGAAGTTTTGAGAAATCGTACAATGCAAGTTTATCATGATAAGTGTCGCAGTTATTATAAGCCACCCACTATAAGTCCATAGAATTTACATGATGAATTCTTCCACATGATGTATAATTTGAAAAAGAGTAATGTATGTATGTAATAATTATTACAATAAAAAAAATAGGTAATTTGTGGATAATGAATTACATAAAATCAATATGGAAGGATTCTTTCTGCTGTTGCAGTGTACAAATTATCTTGCTGGTAATAAAATAGTTAAATGTTCTTTGATATCAATAACTGAAACATGATCATACGTTTTTATGATAAAGTAATTTTTTATAAAGATTAAGATAATTAGAGTTAACAAACAAACATAAGCTATCTTGTTATGCACATATTGAGGATCTATTATTGATCCTATTTATTAGATATATTTTTTAAAAAAAAAAAAAAAAAAAAAAAAAAAAAAAAGAAGAACAAACGTGTCTTCTTTTTGTTAGCATAAATGAAAACTACATGACTACAGACAAAATATATTTTAATTTCGAAAATATTCTTACTTGAAAATTAAAATTATATGATTACAGTATAAGTATGAAAGTAATGATAGCAATGGTAATATTTCATTACATCTATGTACAAAAAATATTATTGCAATATAAATAATTATATGCATATATATTTTTTGAGCTATTTTATGAAAATAGCTTTTACTTGCATATAATAAATATAGTTAACTATTTTTTAAAGCTATTGAAAATTATTATATTATTCTGAGTACTATCACTTTATAATTCCAAAAATACTGCATGCAAAAATAAACATTTAAATTATTACATGTTATATTCATTGGTTTCTATAATATAAATATCTCTATTGATTTAAGTGCTTCACTTTTTATCTTCAGCTGCTATTTGTTCTTTTCGTAAGCTTTTTTGCCATTCCAAATCTCTTTTAGTCAGTGTATTTCCCTTTGCTACTTCTCGTTTTCCACTTATAGCAGCAATTAGAAATCCTATTACTGAGATTACTATCATAATGTTGCAAGTGCGTACTCTAGCTTTACTTCGTGCATTCAATATACAGTCACGTCTATTAAAAATAAAAAATTAAGTTCTTTATATTATAGAACATTTTATAATAATGCTAATATATTCTCAAAAATTAATTATATATTAGTATTTTGCTTACGTGACTTGTGCAGGTACATCAGCCATAGATGGGTATCGTTTAACCCATACTAATATTCTTTTGTCAAAATTAGTAACAGGGTGCATGTGAATTCCTGTAACAACCCAGTCAAAAATTATTATAAGTACTTTTACTTTTAGACAATAAATAAATAATACATTTCTTACCAATGCTATGAACAGTTTCAACTTTACTTTTGGTATCTGGTTTTGAGTTTTGTGTCGACATAAATTTAATTTTTTGTTTACCATTGCTATAAACATTTCTCGTTACTTTGGATAATATAGAACGACATATTAACTGTGAAATAATCATTTTGCTGTAAAAAAAATATTCGTTACATCACTTTTGCGTTTTCCTATCATTGTAAACAATATTTTTTTTAATGCCAATCTGTTATAGGTAATTATCTGTTTTTAATACGATAATACATCTACGACATTCATATTCTAATGTAAATATTGTTACTGGTGAAAAAAATCGTAATGATCACTGATTAATCATCTTATATCAAATTTTGTAAGTTATTTAACATTAAATGACTCGTTTACTAAAATATGATTAGATTACGAATGTGAATGATTACAATATAAATTGTCATGTTCACGTTTTGAGGTTAGATTTTTCTAATCTTTGTAAAAGAAATTTTACAATAGATACAAAAGAAAAAAGAAATAGAAAGATTCAAAAATTCAATTGTTTATTTTAAATCAGTATTGACGTTATTCATTTGAAAATGGCAAGTATTTCGTATTAATTTTATTACGTATAATAATAATATTGCTTACCTTATGCAATTTACACTTGAAATTAACAAATTATAAAAAGCTTGTAACAATTTCCACTATATAACCTTCATATGATACGTATGTATCATTATGACGCGCGTTCTCTTAATTTTTGGTATATATATATAGACAACTCCTCGATCTCGGCAGTAACGTAGGAATAAAAATGAAAATTCGAATTGTAACAAATTTTTTACGATTAAAAAAAAGAATTAGAAAGAATTCAAAAAAATATTTTATTTAAATGTTCAACGTTCATAACGTTATATTATATATTATATTTATTGTTAACATTAAAACAAAAAGAAAAAGAAAAGTTGAAGAAGAAAATGAAGAAAAAAGGAAGTTAAGTTACAAAATACCTTAGTCATACTTATAAATTATTTTTGGTCAACGGTTAAGAAATATAATAAAAAAATGCAAATGAAATTGTAACATGAAAGATTTACATAATAATATTGTAATATATTGATAATGTTTATACGTGGGTACTTCAAACACCTATGCACATTCCTGAGGTATAAACTACCCGCCTTTTTTTCAACATGGCTTACGTGCAGATCATCGCGTATGGTATATTCTTCTCGAAGTCTACTTTTATTTTATAACTGAGATTCCCTTATTACTATGACCGACTTATAACGAACGTGACCAAGAACAGCTTCGTCTTCTCATATTTCTCTGAAAGGAATACGAGACAAATGTAACGTAGTATCCAATAATTAAAAATTTTGTAATCAAAATGAAATAATCATTTCTGTAAACATTTTCTTTCAAAATTTTTCTGAATTCAAAATAATTATGTAGAAATTCGTATTTAAATATAACGACAATAAAATATATATATATATATGTTTTATTAATATTTATTTATATCAGTATTTTTATATTATTAAGGAGTATATATATATATATATATATATATATATATATATATATTGTTATTATCATTTTTATTATTATTAAATATTCAAATAAATTCTTATTAATAAATTCGTTTAGATTATCGATTAATAATCGAAATTAACTTCGAATCGTTGATGGTAAAATGGCGACATAAATAAAAATTTGTATTTAAAAATGATCAAAATAAGACTGAAAGAAGGCATAAAGAAAATGAATAGAAAGAAGAGGAAGAGAAGGAGTAGGAGAAGCTGAAGGTGGACAAGGAGGAGGAGAAAGAGAAGAAGGAAGAGTAAGATACGAGCTTGACTATAAGATTAAAGCTTGTGAAAGAAACAAGTTATTTTGGTTCTCTCTCAATCATTATTTAGTATCGCGTGTGCAAACTTGTTTGAGTTATAATTATTTTCTTTATTCCATCATCTACGTTTCTTTTTCTGGTTTTCATAAAACAAGTCAATAAAAAAAAAGTAACAATGTACTCAAAAAAAATTTGTCAAGTTTCATCGTTAATTTCATTCCGATTGAAATTTATAATCTCTGTGTTATTAATTGTAAATGTAAAAGCTTACACGATACCAGAACCATTATTCGAAGTACTTGGATCAAAAGGATTACGTATTTCTATACAAGGTAAATTAAAGTTATCATTTTATGTATATAATACAGAAAATAAAAAAAATATGCTTTTTCAAAAGTTTGATGAATAAATCGTATATACACTTTTACTATAAATCATTGCGATAATGACGCATCAGCTAGTCATCTGGAGTTTTCCGTAAATCCCCGAGATTTTTATACTTGCTTATAAAATGTCAATCTTTCTTAAGTAAAAAAGGGAAATTCTTTATTTGAACGATGTAATCATTATTATCGTTAGGTCATACAGGTCATCTATTTTATACGTATAGATATGGAAATACAAGTCATATATATATATGTATATATAATTGTCTTTTTTTCTCTAATTAAAAATAATAAATTTCTTCGCGTCATTAACAGATACACCAGGCTTGCAATATTTTACGTTTCATGGAAATTTAAATAAACCAATACGTTCGAGAGATCCTGGCGAATTATTTGGTGATGTATTTCGAGCTAAAAATGGACGATGGACCTTAGAAAAGGGGAACGTTATCTTACAAGAAGGAGATATTATTAATTATTGGATATATGTACAAGTTAATAATACAAATTCTATTAAAGAAAATCAAAGATATGTGGTTCGCAGTAAATGTAATTTTTTAAAAATTTTTAAGTTGTTATTAAATTATTTCAATGAATTACAAATTTTCTATACATTGTCGAACAATTTCTTTGCAGCGAATTTAGAAAAATCTACAACTCCAGCGTCAGTCATCGTCAGCTCAAATACCGAAAAAGGCCAATTGATATTCAGCGAAGATTTTAATAATTTAAATGAATCACTTTGGTCACGCGATATAAAAATGCCATTAGGACCTGTGAGCACAAATTTTGGTATTAATACGAATCAATTGACGCACAAGAATCGGAAGAAATAAATATTCTTTTAATTTCTTTTTTTTGTTTCAGGATTACGAATTTTGCATTTATCACAATGACAATCATCCGAAGCTCGTTGAAATCGATGATGGTATTCTTCGTATTAAACCAATTATATTAGAAGATTCGTACGGAGAAAATATAACTTCGTATGGAACATTACAACTTGCTGAGTACGAATAATGGATATATTTAATATCTATTTATATCTTATATACGATAAATGTTGTTAATTTCCTTTTTTTTTTTTTTATTTTTTAAGTTGCACCAGCAATATCCCCCAGGAATGTTCTCGAAATGCTATATCTTACAACATTTTGCCACCTGTTATATCAGCTAGATTTAATACAAAAAATCGATTTGCATTCAAGTATGGTAAAATTGAAATCCGTGCTAAATTTCCTGAAGGTGATTGGCTATATCCAGGTTCGTAAAATTCAATCCAATTGATATTCCAATTATCGAATTCATTGCATTAAAAATTGTTAGAAAATATTGATCTATATAATTAACAGAATTATGGTTGGAACCACTTTACTCTCTCTATGGCCCTAATTATGCTAGCGGTCGTGTTGTTCTTGGTTTTGCTCGTGGAAATGATAATCTTGTCGATGCCGAAGATTTAGAGAAAGTTTACGACAGTAGAAAATTGGAATTTGGATTGAAATCAGGTTCCCCAACGATCTATGAAGAAAATGTTCACAAAATAGTGAATCGTGATTCTGAATGGAACAAAGATTTTCACGTATATACAACTATATGGGATGCTAATGGATTTAAATTTTTAGCAGATGGTGAAGAAATTGGTCGTTTACTTCCTACGGTAAACGGATGGTTACATAATGATAATACTAATATTCGTGGTATGACAAAAATCGCTCCATTTGATCAAGAGGTAAGTTGATGATAAATATATAACCATGATTATCTATATATGTCTATAATAAAATATATTTTTTCGTAGTTCTATATCAGTATAGGTGTAGGCGTCGGTGGTCTAAGAGTTTTCCCAGACAAAACGATTAGTTCCGGTTATAAAAAACCTTGGAAAAATGTAGGCGCTAAGGTTCGATGATTTTTTCAAATTAACAAATTTTTTTAAACAATAAATTCATAGAATAGAGTTATATTAATATCTTATATTAATTATAGCCGATGCTAGAGTTTTGGCACGCTAGAAATCAATGGTTACCAAGCTGGAGACGAGATAACAGTAACAAAAGGGCTTTAGAAATAGACTATGTGAAAGTTTGGTCGTTGTAATGAAAAGTAAACAATATAATTGTTTATTTATAAGTACTTTAAAAACATCAATTTTTGAATTTTCTAAGTGCATAAGACTATAATGAAAATACTATAGCTGTGTTTAAATATTTATGTAAGTAGGAGTGTCGCTTATTAATGGCGAGCGGTTATTCTTGGAATTATTATAACGCTATTGTTTATTATTTATTCGTAATAAGTTATTATTATTATAATTTGAAATAATCAATTTCTTTAAGTAAGTGTTCCCTTTCGTCCATTTGTGTATTTGTGTGTGTGTGTGTGTGTGTGTGAAACAATACGTATAATTTTTGTCTCTATTTTGTCTTATCCAATAATTATGTATATATACATTTGATGAATTATTACGTTTTTTTTTAACAAAAATGTAATTGTTAAACATATACAAAAAAAACTTTTTAATTTGTGTTTTTTTTTTTTATTACTCTTCGAAAATAACCGGTTTACTATAAAAGCAGTATTGGCCTTCGATGTAGATAATGTTCGCGAAACCGGTTTACTCAGATACATAGAAATTAAAAAGAATATAAGGACGAAAAAATCTGTACTTTTTTTTTCTTTCTCCCTTTACGACTTATAGCCATAAATGGATTTACGAAAGACGAAAGATGAAAGACGATTACATTTAATGCGTATGTGAGACATAAGGACGAATGTATCTCGCGTAGACTTTTAAGAGTTTTTGCAATTAATTCGAATAATAAAATCTCGACGAATGTTGAAAGTGACCTTAAACTGGCTTATGCCACCCTGTCCAGTTTTCTTTCCTCTTTGATCATGGCTTCTAATCTTTTTGCTTATACACTCTCCAGTTGCCTGACAGCACTTGTGCAGTACCGGCGTGAACACACATCTCTTTACAATCTTCAAATAAAATCATTCTTTTGTTTTTATACATTCGAATCTCTAACGATATTTTTCGGTATAAATTAATCTTTTAAAATTTGATTGATCTAATCATTACAAATGACAAGTATACGAAATATAATCATTTTTGTTGCTTTGATTTTTATTTTAAACGGAGAATCTTTCGCAGGAACTCTTTATCGTCTGAAACGATCGAGTGAGTAGTCATTTAAAAGAGAAGATTATTATTATTAACAAATAATATCATACTTTAATGTGAGAATGTTGATCATATTTTGTTAATAAGCGTGTATACAAATAATTCATCTCATTTTAGTGTTCTATTTAATAATCGGGAATAACAATTTTCTTTGCAGAAAATGAATACATATTGCGCAGATGTATTGCTAGTACGGAATTAATTAAAATGCACGTACCTGAAAGAAATACAATACGATCGATTTCATCTGATATAGGAAAACATGATATTAATGAAACTTCCACAATACAACGAAAGGATAAACGGATTAAATCACACGATGACGATCGGCAACACTTTATATCTACAAATTTCAAAGATACACCTCTTAAAACTGTAAATATTCAGGCAGTAGAAAAAAATAAACCTCTAATATTTCAAAAGAAATATCAGCTACCTGAACTTCAGCATAATGTACCTAACAAAGCACCTGAAATATCAAACAATGTTATTACCATTAAATCATCGCTGGAAAAGGACATTTTTTTTTCTGTCAACAAAATGTAGCATTAATACAATCGCTAAAAATAATTAGTTACACACAACACAACATGGTGATTATGCTTAAAAAAAGTCAGTATAAAAACATAATATTTTATATACATTTTGTAGACATAACTCTATGAAAAAAATAGTTTATGATTTATAAATAAATTATTTAAGGCCAATTTCATTTAATTTACTGTATGTACTATGGTAACAGATTTTTAATAATTATGTAAAATTAAACAGTATTCGGTGATGTCTGTATAGATTCTGGTAATTTCTGTAATTCAACCTATAAAAGAATTTTCATTAAGAAAAAAAAAGAAATAATAAAATACCAAGAATAAAATAGATATCTAAACGAACCTTTGTAACTTTCATTGCTACACCTTCTGGTAAATTTCGTTGAAGATATTCTAAGAAAGTATCTGCAGTAGATCCTGTTAGTTTTGCAAAATCCATAAATCTATAGTAAGTTCTGCTTTCATATTGTACACGATGTTTTTTGAATATATGTACAGATTTCAACACTGTTAGTCGTTCATGCACAGCTTTTCTAGGCGTTGTACTGTAATATAAATCGACAAATTTTAATTGATTGATCTATGTTAAGAATATTATAAAAAAAAAAAAAAGAAAAAAAAGAAAAACAAACAAATAAACAAATAGAGTAAAACTTACTTTCTTAGCATATTAATTTCTAAATGGTTTGCAGTTAATTCAGTAAACTGGCCATAACTCTTTAGTACGGCAGGATCATTTCCTCTAAGTTCAATTTCAATTTTTTTATATAATTTATCAGGATTAGGCTAGAAAAATTTACATCAAATATAATACGCTATGAAAGAGAATACTTATATTTACTCGTAATGACTTTTTCATGAAGATCAATGGTATACCTTTACATTTTTTACTTCCCCTAATGAGGAGAATGATTTTGTTAAGATTCCAATATATTTAGTTTCTCGATGAATTGTATCGCTTATAATATTTCTGAGCATCAAACCAATCTAACAAACAATTATACAATTAACCTAACCTCTAATTGAAATAATTTAATTATATTACCTTGGAACATAACATTTTTATTATGTCACTTTAAAAGTAAACTCAGAGTAAATTAATTTTATTTATTATAGAGTTTTTTTCACATAAAATTTTAATTTTAATTTAAATCGATAAATTTACATGTGCATACACATTAGTCACTTCACACAACCTCTAAACGATTGTATAGTACTAACGTAACATCATGCCATCTTACGACAAAAATAAATTTATGATCAACCGCATTATCTCCTGAGATTACCGACTCAAATTATAATAATAAGTAAATTTAAAATAAAATATCAATATTGATATTTTAAAATGTATGTACTATTATGTATTTGAACATAGACGCACGCATTCACATACGCATACATGCACACGATGAGCTTTCATATTTAGTAAAGTTTTTTTTAACATACTTATATCACATGTATACTTTACAATATTATGTGTAAATATCAGCATAATTATAACAATTAACATTGTTGAAGTTGATCTTGTAATTGTGCATATCGCATTTGTAATACACGTTCACGTTCAGTCTGTCTGTTAACATCTTCAATGAGTGCATTTACTCTTCTTGGAACTGCCGCTTCCTCTTGATTTTGTAAAAATTTAAATGTTGAAAGTTCTAAGTAAGCTTGCTCTATTTGTTCACATAAATCGTGCAATTGTTTAATTAAGACTTGTGCCCTTGTCTAAAAAATAGATTATATTAAGTTTGAAACTAATCTCAATTATATCTTTAAAATATTACCTGATAACCTCCTGTTAATACTTTTAATTTTTTTTCCATTCTTGCAGCTCTTTTTGCTTCACCTGTCATATGCATACGATTTTCTTCTAATTTTCTTTCGCAAGCTTCTACTCTATCTTTTTTAGAAGCTAATGTTGCTCTAGTATAACGTTTTTGGGTTTCCAGATATAAAATCTAGAATTTTATTTTAATGCATTTTCTTAAAGTATTTGATTACTTTTATATATATATATATATATGATAAAGAAATATTTACTTGTGATAAACATTCTTCCCACACAGTTGTATATGCATCTAAACTCAAGTCTCCATGTGCCATACCTTCTTTTACAACATTCATTTCATCAGCCAGTAATTGTTTTGCCTAATCACAAATGATAAAAATGTAATAATGATTTATAAAAGGAACAAAGTCAAAATTCGTTTCAATATACATCTACTTACAGCATCTAGTTCTTCTTCATCGAAATTAGCATAAGGATGTTGTTCAAGATACGATTGTGCTTGTGCTAAAGAACTAGAAGCACCCTTCCTATTCTGTTGCATAGGATTTTGAAGTGCATCATATTGAAGCATGGTAATCATTTCTCTTTTAATTAATTCTTCTGCTCTTTGCATATCTGTCAGAGGTGTATCCATGAAAGGCCTCAAAATATTCATATTGACATCAATTGGTCTTGGCAAATCTCGTTGTATAACTTGAGATCTTCGAGCCAATTCTCTTTTTTTTTGTTCGAGCAATTCCTGCTGTTGTCTCGCATCAATATCCGCTTGATCTTCAATTATATCATTTGCAGGAGTAGAAGTATTCTCGTCTATAGTTTCATCTTCAGGAACAACTATTTCATAATCATTACGTGGTGCAGGCAACGCTATTAAACCTGCACGTAATTGTTCTTTAGCTTGTTTCTGTACCATTGGGGTTTCTGATCCGACAATACCTTCGTCTGGATTAATACTAAGTTTATCACGAACTGGTGTTGCAAGAACTCCATTTTGTGTTCGTGTAGATGCTGGTGTATTAAATGAATTCAAGGGCGTTCCATCACTACGTTGGGAACGGAATGGAGTTGCCAAAATAGTATTCGGAGTTGCAACAGCATTTGTAACAGGTACAACACCAGAAAAATCCGAATTATTTAGTGGCGTATTTAAACCTCCTTTTAATGGTGTATCAACATGTGTTAGGGCCATAACATTTTGAGCTTCTTGAAGAATTTTATCTTGTGCAGCTGGAGTTCTAGGAGTTACTGCAACATTTGTTGGCAAGGAATAATCAGCTAATAAACTGTCCGATAATGTAATACCACTTTCTGCTGCAACTTCACGTGCAACCTCTGAAGCACGTCCTAGTTTAACAACTTGTTGTAATTCTTGATCAGAAATTTGTGGTTCGGGTAAAACGAGTTTACTTCTTTTCTTCACAGGTTCTTCATTATTAAGCATTCCCATGGGTATATCATTTTCCTTACGTTGCTTTAACTTCTGTTTATCTTTTCTACGTTCCATTTCTTCTTTTTCTTGTTTATGATCTCCATCTAACTGTTGCTGTCTCATTTTGGAGAAATCTATTGCAAGTGGATCGATATGTTCTTTTGATGTATCATAGAAACCTGGAGCAGGACGTTTTTCAAAAGGTATTTCAGTATTATAGTTAACTCCTCGTTTGCGCTTATTCTTTTGAGACACCGTAATGCCTGCAGCACGAAGTTCTCTACGTTTTTGTAATGCAGCAAGCCTACGTGCTTCTTCTAATTGTTTCTCCCGAGCCTTTCTTTTTGCTTTTTTTCCTTGCGTATTTGCAAGTCTTGCTCTTGCCTCAGATAGCATTTCCAATTCATCTTCATCCATATCTTTAGGGTCAGGTCTTGCTGGTTTTGTCTCTGGGTTTGGATCAATTTCACCTGGTTTCAGTTTACGAGGATCATCAGCTGCATCATCACCCTCTTCCTTTTTTTGAGCTTGATCCAATAAATACTCATATCTTTCCAAACATTGCGCTGCTGTACGTCCTACAATAGGAGCTATTGTTCTCCATTGCGTAGGCATAAGTTTGGCAAGATGTAAAAGTTTTTCATCTTCTTCTCTGCTCCATTCTGTTTTCTTAATACTAGGATCTAACCATTCAAACCAACGTGCTTTGCACTGCTTAGCAGATTTTCTATGAAGTAACGAAGCTATACGACTCCATTGATTTTTCCCATATTTCATAACAGCTGCTTTCAAAATTTCATCCTAAACATTATAATTTATATAAATATATATATATATAAACTTGTTAAATATATAAAAGATATGTATGATAGGTTAAGAAGCTTAATTTACCTCTGTATTACGCCAGACACCACCTTTTATCATTATTCGCGGCATTTTTATAAATTTAAGATTTCAGATTAATTAAAAAGACAAAAAATTAAATTATTGAAAAGTTATCAATGAATTATTTTACAAAAGAAAAGTTTGTAAGAAATAGCGGTTACTTGAAAACTGAAAACGCTTCTTTAGACTTTACTGAATTTCACACAAGAGGTCTCCTCAGTCGCATACAAAGCTTTTTAAATCACCATTACTCTATATATATATATCATCAATAGACACCACACAATCATTCATTATACATGTAACTTTAATAGTAGACATTACACAACTATCTCAGTACCCCGATGTCACACCTTAAATAGATTACACCAAAAATTATAAATAAAAAAATTCGCGTTACAAATTATTATTTTTTTTTTTCTATTAATCTAATAACTATAATATTATAAAATTTGTAAAATTAATAAATATTTATCTTTGCAGTCAAAATAAAATGAAATAATAATACTTTAATTAATTTGAGATCTATTTAAAACCAGCATTAAGAGAAAAGGATAGTAATTAATGAAACAAATACGGTGTTAACTTTTTCTTGTATTTGTTTGATTAACAATACAGATTTATAAATCATATGAAAAATGTATTTGTGTCGTTTTATTGAGAAAGTAAGAAGATTACATAATTTCATTTCTTTCTTTCTTTCTTCTTCTTTTTTTTTTTTTTTTTTTACAATCGTAGCCTTCGATTAAAACTTCAGAAAAAGCGATACATTTTTTTTTTATTCGTGAATATAACGTGTACATTACTATAACATTATTAATATGAAAGAACGATTATAATAAGTGTTTTAATATTATAGGCATCATTTTCTTTTTCATGAATGCGACATTTGTTTGAAAATGTTTAAAATGTTTGCTACGTTATGTTGTGTAACGTAATAAAAAAAACAAAAAAAAAGTACAAATAAGCGGAAGATTTTTTTCTAAGATTATTTAATTGTAATAATTGAGATTAAAAAAAGAAAAAAAAAAGTGTAGTAAAATATTTTTCTTTTTTATTTCTTACTTCCAGCTTTTTTTGTAATATCTACCCTAAATAACAAATTTCAAACAAACGTTAAAAAGATATTTTGAACTAATCAATAAAATTCTAAATCATTTGAGAATAAGTAATTAAACGCAAATTTTCTATAGGCAATGAGAAAGAAAAACAATTTTAATTAGCAATGATCTTTATACTGGGTCATAGTAAAAGAACGCTGGGATTGAATATTAAAGACAGATTGTTGCTGCCACGATCCCAATGTACCACTTCCACTTTGGCAACCAGAAGGCTGTAACTTTTTCGAAATATCATTTTGAGGGATCCAACGTGCATCTCCCATATTTTGATTATTATTACTTTGCCATATAGATTTCGAAGTTCCGACAGATTGTCCTTTGTTCTGCCAATTATCTTTTTGATTAGACCATGAATCCATCTTTTCGTGTTCTCTTCCCCAAGCGGACGTACTCGGTCCATCAAATTTCTGCCATCGTTCTTTTAGGCCAATACTACTATTATCGTCACCCCATGGATCCCTTGCATCTTCTGGAAGATCATTCCAATCTTCCTTATCTCCTTGTTGATTCCAAGAATCCTTATACATTGACGAATCCCATCTATTCTTATTTTTATCCATCCAGGATTCGTCTCTGTTACCAAAACTTTCCTTTCCTCGAATATTCCAATTATCATTATTTAATGACGAACTAGAAGTACCTGACCACCTGTTGTCGGAACTTATAGCCCAGGGATCTTTTAAACCTTGCATCGTTGATGACTGTTTGGCATTCCATACATCTCCCCCACTAGAAATTCTCATTTTATCTTGAGAAGAGTCTTTAATATCCCACTTATCTTGATTAACAGTATTATGATATCTATTACCACTAGAAGCTTGTTGGTCCCAATTGGAATTAGAAGATTGTCTTTCATCGCGCCAGGATTTATCGGGTATTCTATTATTAGAATGCCAACTGCTCTGTTCAATTGCACCACGACTGGGTATGTCCCAGTCATCAGTAAATCTTTTAGGAGGTGTCATTTGACGTCTAGATGGTGATGGCTGACGTCTTGGAGGTGACATAGGACGACGCGATGAAACGATTCGAAAGGATGCTTCGAGTCGCATAGGAGATTGATGTTGTCTCTCTTGTTGCATTAACAGCCTTCTACCACTTTGCATTTCTCGACGCGAAGGAGACATCATTCTTCCAGGTGGTGATAGATGTCTTTTTGATAGAGATATTTGATGTCTTACAGGAGAAATTTGTCTCCTCGGTGATGTTATAGTTCTCATTGAAGACACGTGCTGTTTTAACGGAGACATATGCCTTCTGGGTGATGTTGGACGAATAAGGGGTGACAGTGCACGTCTAGGTGGAGACATAAGTCGTCTTGATGGTGACAAGGGACGTCTTGATCCTGACATTGGACGATTTTGTGGAGAAAAAGGACGAGCTATTAAGTTATTACGCGATCTGAAGGGAGATATAGGACGTCTAAGAGGAGACATATGCCTTCTAGGTGGAGAAAGTGGTCGTCTTGGCGGAGACAAGAGTGGACGTTTCGGTGAAAATCGTCTTGAAGGAGATAATCGATGTCTCATTGGAGATATGTGCTTTCTCATAGGCGAAATAGCCTGTCTCCTTCCGCTACTAGATTCGCCCCAACGATTTTTTTCAAAACCTTTGTCTTTGTTCCAAGGCATTTCTCCAAAATATTGTTTACGAAAATCCGGCCCATGATAACGTTCTGGTGATGACTTTTGCAAAGATCTATTCAATATAGGTGTATCGTTTGTCAATGGCACGAGCATATTTGATTCTATTACTGGTACAGTCCCATATTTCTTGTACATTGGATTTATCGATACTTCTTCATTAGTTTCTAAAAATGTTTTATTTTCTTTAGTTATTAAAATATCTTTTGCACCAATCTCTTGTATGTAACGGCCTTTAAGTAACGAATCAGGCTGATTATCTTCTTTATCAATCGAATGTTCAGCTGTTTCAGGCGGTGCAATACGATCCCAAACTGAACGTGGTAGTTGACTCTGAAGTTTGTTTGTTTGTTCAAGGACCATATTCAACATGTCTTGTAATTGTTTAGCAGTCGTTATATCTACCGTAGAAGAAGATCCACTTAATTTTTCTTTCGCTATATCTAAGATCGCTTGCTGTTCTTTTACTTTATTTACAATTTCAGGATCAACGCGATTATTGGACAATCTCTCTCTTAGATCAGTTTGATCATTGTTCTCTCTTATCTTTTTTTCATACATAGGATTAATACGAAGCTGAGAACACTCTTCTGCTCTATCCTTTTTTCTCGATGAATCTAATGATATATTATAACAGTGTTACGTTAATTTTATGTTTTGTATATTTATATATATATATTTAAATTATTATTTAAATACTTACCATCTCGCCATGGCTTGAAAACAATTTTTTCAAATTTTTTGGCGAACTTTTTCGCTGGGCCTTCATTTGTTTCAGGAGAATGAGCACGTTTCCCTTTTAATTTTCCTTTCGAACGATTAAATCCTGTCTTTTTATCATTAGTCTTTTTGGTTGACTTTTTGTTATCAGACATAGAAGATAGTTTTTCCTTAATATTATTAGCACTATTACTAGCATTTGTTGACTCCTCTGATGCTTTTGGATGCCACGGCTGTTTGAGTTTAAGCATAAAATGTCGTTCCATTAAAATTATCACTTCAAAATGTGGGCCAACTGGTAATGTATCAACTACACATGCTTTTACAGGCATAAATGGATTTCCAATGACTCTATTAGCAGGTCTAACCAGTTCTAATATTGCACGTACAGATTGTTTCGTCAAAGTAGTTATCATTACTAATCGTTTTAATGAAGAAATTTTTCGTAGACATATCATAATGTCAATTGCTATAATATATAAAGACAATAATAATGTATTGAATTGTTCTTAACGATTTTATAAATTTTAGAATATACATATATATTGAATAATATATATTGCATTTAAAAAATGTACACACCTCGTCCAATATTTGTATTTGCATTAATGATGGCAGAAGATTTGCAATTTTTCAATGAATTAGCTATTAGATCTGTAACTTCTGATGGTGAACCCATTATAAAAGAAGCATTATTTATGTTATTTAACTCGCATGTCATTTCTGCTTCTTCAACTTCTGATTGGGAATCAACTCCAATAATTTGTCGACATTTCTGTAAAAATATAATACATAAGAGATACATTTATATATATATGTTTATAGAAAAATATTTTTCTAATACTTACAGACGCCATCATCAATCCAATCAGACCAATTCCACATCCAACTTCAAGAACCGTTGTCGTTGATGTCGGTGATAATAAGTCTATTACTGTTTTCGCTACGTTTTCTGCACCCGCTGGATTAGACCAAAAATTCGTTTTTGGAGCTAATTGTACTTTTATACCTCCAACAATTTCATCCAAAGCTTCTGATCCCACCAAAAATGTTGTATTCGTGACTATTGTATCATTATATCTATAACATAACAATTTTTATCATATCGTTAGCGCATACTTTTAAAAAGAAACTTACATCGAGCACAATTTTAATAAATATAATATATTGAATTCTTACTTATTCACAGATTTACAATATAATGACTTAACGTTGCAATCTTTTCCAGATCCAGATTCGTATACTTGTTTCAAACGATCCATGGTAACGCGACTAATATTTTTTCCAGTTACAAATAGCATAAGTTCATCCATGCTATTACATCTTACTACAAGCCAAAGCCATTGTTGCTTTCCTTCAATACTTGTTTCTTTTTTCTGATCAATTTCTATACACGTGTCGCTAGAAAATTGTTCAACAGGGAGTTGAGATTCCTCTGTCTGTACAGATTGAAGAAAGTTCTCGAATATCTGTATGATAAAACATGAAATATTAAAAATAATGGTTCTACATATCCATATTGTGTTAATAATTAAAATTTATTAAATATTGTATTATTTTGCAAGATTATTAAGCCCACACAGGAGCATACACTCTTCATACAGATACGCACACGCACGCACGCGCGCACATACACACGCACACATACATTATGTAATATATATATATATATATATATATATTACATAATATATATATATATATATATATATATATATATATATATATATAGTATGAATTTAATTTAATAAAGTAAGATATCAAGATCATTTCAATTTCTTTGATATTTTACAGATAACAGTGATCAAAATTTTATTATTTTGCCACAATAAATTCTATTTTTTCACAATTTCTTTGAGATAACATTTTTATTCTAGGATCTTCATTCATATATTTTGTAAAACTTTCTTCTTATTCAGTAGTCGGCTTCGAAGATAATTCCAGTTCCTCTTCTTATAACACAATTCACATTCTTGTTATATTTTTATCTGTTCATTCAGATAACAGAAAAAGCTATGACATTTTATATTTTTTAAAATTACATAGCTCTTTTAACGCATATTAATATTTATTGCGTTCCATCTGTTTAATATATAAAAGGAGTACTTCAATTCAGAAGCATTCCTTATTATAATAGTAGTAACAATACTATAATAATAATATTGTTACATACTTTTCATGCAATTGCACTTGTGGCATTATCTTCTTTCTTGTTGATATTTCTTGATGTTGAATTTAATTTTGTTATAAGATTGATATCTTATATCTATCTTATATCCCAGGAATTGTCATTCTGTACAATGTTTCCTGTTTTTTTCTTAATAAAAGAAAATAACATATCTCTTATGTTTTATTTTGTACTCATTCAATTATATTTTGGGTTTATTTGTGTTACCAATTATAAAATTAATTTTTATTTAAATCATTTGAATAGACGTAGGTATTTTAATTTTATAAATAACTGATGACTCATTGTCATTAAATTTGTAATTATTCTTAATGATATATATTTATAATATCATTTTATATTATTATTATTATGATAATATTATTATCATATTTATCATAATAATTATTGCTGTCTGCAATTCATTTAATAATTTTTATCTTTCTCTCCATACAAAAGGTTGGGCAACAGCAGTTATAATTGCACTACTACACAAAAGATCCTTGTCTTTGTAAAAAGACTATTTTATTTTATGTTGAAAAATTGCATATGCTAATATCCCTTACCAAGAACATTCAATCTTTTCAAATACATAATTATGTATATGCTTTTCAGAAGTTAAATGTGCTGAATTGCATTTATGTAGCAAAATTAGATATACCTTAACTGCGCGCAATACAAAAGGCGGAAACTCGGAGATATTATCAGTATTAACACCCCATGCTCCAGTTGGTTCCAGTCGCCACACTGTTTCTGTACTCTTGTTAATAGATGCATCCTCCTCCTTTGATGCCTCCTGCAGATTCTTTCTGCTGCCTAAACATGTCAGGTTGTTTTTATCATTGGATTACTAAACAATTCATTACACTTATATTTGTCATATTCTGATTTTCTCAATGGAGTCCACTAGACAGACTTACTATTATTGTATCAAAAAATAAAGTGAATGAAAAATATACGATATACTATATTATAAATAAAATAATATTTTACACCTTTTAATTTCATCTGTAATAATTATTTTTCGGAGATCGTAAAATATGCAATAATATATGCTGGTTTATTGAGAATTTATTATTGTATTGTAAAAAACAATTTAAAATATGTACTTGAAATATTATAAATCTTGAATTATTATTATACAATATTAAGAAAGAAAAAAAGAGAGAGAGAGAGAGAAAAAGAAATTTGTTTTACATACAAATATAACTTTTTTAAAATAAAAATTTAATCATTTAATTTAGTTTATCAATTTTTATTTAACATAATTGTTGTTCCGTATACTTAATCAAATTATATTTTTATCAAAGTATTATGATATACAGATTTTGAATGCTACAGATATATACTTTATGTTTAGCATACACGAAGCAAAATATACGTATATAATGAATATGAATATTGAGACACTCAAGAATGTGCTGTATTGATGTGAAGTTCATCACTTTATTAATCACATTTGTGTATGTATTGTTATCACAAAATACTTTATAGATTTATGCTTTAACCACACATAGCACCTTTCTTAAGTTATACACTTAAAAGATGGGGTCAATGTTGACATGTTTCTAGATTCATAAATTCACAGTTTATTCCTATGAATTATTATAGATATTTTCAATGAATCGTTCGTTCCATTGAAATTCAAGTCAACAGTGTCAGCAGAGATTATTCTTCTGACACAAACCCATCTAATTTTATTTTTCGCAAATTTATAGAGAAGCATCGGTGAACGCGTTTATATCATTAAAACGGTCTATATAATTATTCACGGTTTTTTCACTTAACTGCTGTGCTCAATCAAATATAAAGATTATAGATGATCAATGTATTAATATTATGCATATGCATATATGTATATGTATACTAAGCGTACTATTCATTTAAGCAAGTTTATACATATATAAACAACTATGTCCAATACATAAATAATAATTTTGATGTAGAATTTATATACTTACAGATAAATTTCCAACGATTAGTATGAGGTTTGTCTAATGGACAATGACGTGCTGGTTCTAATTTACAAATAGGTGTTCCATGTACTTTTTCTGTCCATTCTAACCATTTCTGATAGACTGGATAAGAAAATTCTAAAACACGGGCTAATTTTGACATTCGTTCCTTTATTGTAGCTACTTTTTCTGCAAGCTGTAAATAAGATAAAGAATAACTGAAACAATAGTGCAATTAAATGTATGCTCAACAAAAATATCAATCTTTACCTTCTTTTCGTACCAATTTATTTCTGTATTATGTTTTTCCGAATGATCTATTTCTATTTCTTCCGATATTACTTTTTCATTTTCATCAATTTGTTTATTATCTGGAGATGAAATATCTATACACTCTATATTATTTTTATCTTCTTCTTGATCATTGTTAACAATATGTTCAGATAAACTTTTTGTTTCGAACGACTGGTTGTTATCTGTATCTATAAAAGCAGTTGGATCTAATACTATATTTTCTATTTCATCAAGATGATGCATAACCTCTTCATCCGTTAAATCTCTATGTTCGTTTAATTGATCTAAAGTAATATCTACAGTAAAATCAACAGAATTCTTATCGTCTTCCGGTTTTATTTCAATAATTTCTATAGTTGAAACGTTACTTTCTACTTTTTTGTCTTTGATATCAGAAGTAATATTACATTTAACTTTTATATTCTCTTCTGTATCTATTTTTATATCTTCAAACATATCACTATTTGAATTTTTCATTTCTATAAGATTTTTGGTGTCATGCTTTTCCTGTTTCTTCATATTTTTCAATTTGTTTTGAGTATTTAATAAGTCATCTTCTTCCAAGCACTCATCAACAACTTCATAATCCTCTCCTTCTATCATAACTGCTTCTGAGGTTTCTATAACATAAAATATCGTTAGGGTTTTATTCGAAATAGATTTAAAATGTGCAAAATATTTCAAATTAACGTTAATTACATATAAGAAAGTATGATATTCTAATCAATATATTTTCCAAGCGAGAGATATATTCTAGAAATAATATTAATGATTCATTTATTTCTTATTTTCTTTTTTAGTTTTATTTTTTTTTATTTTTTTCCTTTTAATAACAGTACAGAAATGTCAATTGATACCAATCGTATAAAAATATAGAAACATTATAAAATAAAATCTCTCTTTACCCATGGCCGATAAGTTTTCTTTCGTCGTAATTTTCGCCGTTAAAATACGTCCAATCTTCAATAAATTCGACAAACAATTTTTAAAAAAGATTTAACAAACACCAAAAACACTAATACAAGTTATCGCATCAGCTGACGTAATAGATTGCTAAACTATGAACAAAATCAATTGAAGTTATTTCACGATGCGTCACTACGGCGGTTTCCACGGCGCACGTTTAGTCCCGTTAAACATATCAATTATATTTTATTATATATATATATATATATATATATATATATATATATATATACATATATATGTATATATATATATAAAAGATTTTTATTACAATTGTTAACACACACTTTTCTCCGATACTACATACCTTCTTTTTCTTTTCTTTTCTTTCTTTTTTTTTTTTACTTTTTAATTTAGATTATTAAAAATTATTTCGTATATATTTTCTTTTGTGAAAACGAAGAAGAATCGAATAGCGGGTCATATCGGATGTTATATGATACATCTTTCAAAGTATAGTCCAAAGTAATTGGAAATTTATAATTGCATTCAGAAAACACCATGTGTTTATTAAACACGTTTGTGCATTATAACTTTCATCATGTGCATATTACCTGCACATCTAAGTGGTAAAAAGTATCGAATAATATCGAATCATAGTGAATTGTAATGGGCTCTGATTGGTCAATACCGAGAATGCCATTATCAGAGTTACATGCGCAATATGAACGAACCTTAATATTAATACGTAATGGCGCGCTCAGTTTTAAAGGATTAACAGCTGATGGTAAAAACATTGTTGCTTTGTAATTGCATGTCTCATGTTCACCGGACAAATAAATTTCTTCGAAATAATTGTAATATCGTATAAATATCTAAAATCAATGATATCCTTGCGGTTTCGTTTGGCGCGAAATTAGCAACGAAATTTTTAACTATCGCAAAATATCTCGAAGGAAAGAAAATATTTTCATTCCTTTAAATTCTATCGCTGTAACGTTCGCGATTTACGTTTAACATTTAAAAAAAAAAGAAAAAAAAAAAAAAAAAAAAAAAAAAAAAGAAAAAAAAAGAAACAGATAATCGTAAAACTTGATTCAGTCGAAAATAAAAGAAAAAACAAAAAACTAACGATAAGCTTTTATTGTTATTTAAATATAATAAATAGGAAAGATTGTACGATTAAATCGATGTATCGATCGATAGATCGGTCGATCGAACGATATCGCGATGACATTACATATCTCCATTCGTACGATATAAATAAAGAATATCAATGAAGAATATGTATATTAGAAGATATGTATATTTGGCGCGAAAAAGAAACGTTTAAAATCGAGTGCAGTAATATACAAAGTGAAAGAGTAAGAAGGAAGGAAGAAAAGAGAGAGTGAGAGAGAGAGAAAAAGAAAAAAGGAAGAGAGAGAGAGAGAGAGAAAGAGATAAAAGAAAGGAAAGAGAGAGAGAGAGGGAAAGAGAAAAAAGAAATAGAGAGAGAGAAACAGAGAGAGAGAGAGAGAGAGAGAGAGAGAGAGAGAGAAATAAAAGGAAAAAAGAAAAGGATAAAAATCATAAGGGGAAAAGAGCGATGAGAAATGTTGGAGGGCGCAGACGCGACTCTTATGGATTTTCCCCTCGCCGCCACCCTCTACGAAGTGGAACCTGGTAAAGGCAATAGGTGGATCTGGGTGATGTGGGCTGAGGACGGAGGGGAGGATGGTGGCAGAGAGTATATCGAAAAGGATAGGACAGAAGCGACGGGCTGGGTCGCACGTCTAGAAGCTAGCTCAGCTCCGTCGTCCGTTAAACGCGCGCGAGTTTTCGCCAGACGACGGTGAGTTGTCTTGCACGTTCGCTCGCGCGCGCATTAGCGCTCTGGCTACCTTGCAAGAAGAAAATCGTGGGGTAGAACACAAGGGGTTGAACGCGTCCTCTCTCTCTTCACCCTTTTCCTTTCCGACATGTGACCCGACGACGGTGTTCGACGACGTTCCGTCGAACGACGTCCGACATCGTCCTGTTGACTTTTACGGACGTACGCGTTTCTTGAAAAAAACGTCGTCGTCATTGTCATTGTCATCGTTATTGTCATTGTCGTTGTCGTCGTCGTCGTCGTCGTCGTCGTCGTCGTCGTTGCCGTCATTGTTATTGTTATTGTCATCATCATCGTCTTCGCCAACGTCGTTCTCGTTGTCATCGTCCTGGTCATCTTCGTTGTCTTTGTCGTCGTTTTATATTGCGGCCGACCACGTGGTAGTGAACGAGACTCCCATCGAGGAAGTTTACTTTACGGTACGTACGATACATATATACATACATACATATATACATACATACATACACACACACACATATATATACGAACACGAATACTATGTATATCTATCTGTCTATACTTGTATTCGTTATCATATTATGTAGGTATATACCTTCTATAACTTTCTTCCCCCCGATCGATCATCATTAATATTTCCTATCGTCGAACTAAATCTCTTCTAACGTCATTTTTCTATTCCTTACTTACAGCCTTTTTATCATACTTTTTTCTTTTTTATATTATATCTATCTATCTACCTGTCTTTTTCTCTCTCTCTCTTTCTCCCTCTCTCTCTGTCTATCTGTCTATCCATCCATCCATCCATCCATCCATCCATCCATTCATCCATCCATCCATCCATTCATCTATCCATCTATCTATCTATCTATCTATCTATCTATCTATCTATCTATCTATCTATCTATCTATCTATCTATCTATCTATCTATCATCTCTTTTCTTTCCTATATAATGATGTGCAATTCTCACACCGGGCGTTTCATTGTTATATTCTTTGTATGACCCTTTTGTTTCTAATATATCACGCTCACGGGTTTGAACAATAGACTTTATTTTTAATTGAGAAATAGTCCGAATTAGAGAGACAGATTATATATATATATATATATATATATATATATATATATATGTATATATATATTTTTTTGTTGTTTAGAATACAGTATCTGCGGTTGCAATGTTGACGACATAGGAAACCGCATTGGAAAGGAGGAAAGAAAGTTTTTTTATTGGTATAAAGTATGCAATCATTTTTTTTTTTGCCTTTTTAAAGATCTAAAAAAATTCAAATTTCAGATAGAAAGGTTAAAAAAGAAAAAAAAAAGAAACGTTTTATAATTACTGCACATAGATACCATGCATATACAATACTTGCCCCCGTAAGATTAAATTTATAATAGATAAAGTAACGGCGAAACTCACACAGTTTCGAAGCATGTGTATATTAACTTGTACGTATTTGTATTATCCGTTTGATGTTCCTTGGTGGATTATATGCAAGGAGAATATTATCGTGCAGAGAATAAAGGGAGAGGACGAATAGGGGAGCAGGCGCAAAAGTTGATTCGTACGCGACTCAAGTGATTCACGAGTTGTTCTTTCGGTACAAATCGAATTTTAAATTTGCCTCTGAACTTTGAACTTTCACATATTTAAAATACTAACTCGTTATGTTCGCGTTGTGGATAAACGCAACAATGAAATCGTTAAAAAAATATCTCGATATTATTAGCTTGATCTTCGTCTAAAAAAAAAAGAAAAAAAGAAAAAGAAAAGGAAAAAGAAAAAATATAAAAAGAAGAAAAAATAGAAAAGAAAAAACAGAAAACTTTGATCTTTGATTCATCGAATCTTTGAAAGATTTTCTTCCAAAGTTTTTTTTCTCTCTCTTTCTTTTTTTTTCTTTTTTTTCTTTTTGTTTAATCACAACAATCGTTGCTTTTCTAGAAGCCGTTGTAGTTGTTAGAGTTAAAAAAAATGACATCGAAAAAGTGAAATGTGTAAAAGCATTTATTTCCTGTTATGCGAAGTCTCGATTAAATACCATTTGTAATTATTTCCGGAGTTTGTGCTGTCGAGATCACCTTTATGTATATGTATATATATATATATATATATATATATATATATATGTATATATGTACATACATACACTTTCGTATGTGCATAGGAAATTGTTTGAATTGTTTTATGTGCATAGGAATGCGAATTGAAAACTGTGCTTTGGTGACACGATCAAACGATAGATATCTAACGTTTCGATAATCAACAAATTATCAAATCGTGAAATTCGAATAAAATCTATTATCTCTATTTATATAAGTTTTCATTTATTTCATTTTTTCTTTCTTTCTTTCTTTATTTATTTATTTGTTTATTTATTTCTAACTTTCTTCTTTTCTTTCTTTCTTTTTTATTTCCCTTATATCGTACGACCCAGTTTAAAAGCGATCTCCTTTCGCTTTTGTTTTACGTATTTTCAAGACGAAAATTGGCGAGACTAATTAATTTACCGGAGGACTTCTCCTCGTATAGGCTCGCTCGGGTCTTTAAGCGTGACTGCAATTTCTCCTTGCTTTGACTCCTTTCTACTTGTGCTTAATACATAGGCCTTCTCTTTTTCTTCCTCTTCTCTCTTCTCCTTTTCGTCATCCTCCTCCTCCTCTTCTATTTCTTCCACTATTATTCATGTCTCTTTTCTTTTTTTTTTCTTTCTTTTCTTTCTTTTTTTAAATCTTAGCTACTACATTTACGTATTCTCATAGTATTGCAAATCAAATTAGCGTTACAAAACAGTATGGTAACGCATTGACACATATATTTTTATTATGTGATCGTCCTTTCACAAGTATGACAATACGAGCACTGACCGTATCGAAACGAGAGTCTAGAAAGAGACTATGAAGAGATAATTTAAATCTCTCTCTCTCTTTCTCTTTCTCTCCCTATATATATATATATATATATATATATATATATATATATATATATATATACAAAAAAAATTCCATAAAAATCGTCCAGAAGGTATTTCTAAAGTATACAATGTAATGTATTCGATTGTGTTGAATGTATCCATTTTTACGATTACAATGTATAGAAACATTCGTATTTTCCTTGAATATCGAATATCATGTAATGTTACAAATAGCTACAGACAGAGACAGAAAGAGAGAGAGAGAGAGAGAGAGAGAGAGAGAGAGAGAGAGAGAGAGAGAGAGAGAGAGAGACGGTAATTCAAGCATGGTGGGCGTGAAAATCGTGGCTTGCTTCGATCGTAGCTCTCCCACTGATAAGATAATATCTTTGACGTAATTCAGACAACCACAAAAATATATTCCTAGGCTTGATCTTTTAGTGACGGAAGAAAGAATAGACCGTGAAAAGTACGCTTCGATGTTTTTTAAGTGCCTCGCCACTTCCTCGTCGATATATATATATATATATATATTTTTTTTTTTATTTTTATTTTTTTTTTCGTTGTTGATACCAGGTACTTATCTTTGTACTCGTACTCTACCGTATATAGATGTATATATACATATGTACATAAATATGTTTATGTATTAGGTGTTTATAAATTTTAAAATGCCTCAAAGAAAAGGTTCCAAAAGGTTATTAGAAACGAAATTAACGCGAACTCTTTGTTAAAATTTCACTTCGTTAAAATCGACATGCACTAATTAATTACGTAAATTAAAAATGTTATTTTCGTTCTTTTTCGATTTATTTCTAATTGAGTTTATTAGAAAATACATTAGATACAACCTCGACCTTCTTTTTTTCTCTCTCTCTCTCTCTCTCTCTCTCTCACTATATGGGATCAAATATGAAAATTTTATTTCTCACAAACAACAGTATACAAAAAGAAAGAAAAACAATATAAAAAAGAAAGTCTAATATATATGCTAAAACTAAAAAGTCAGAATAAGACGAAAGAAAAAACATTAAAAAAAGAGAAAAAAAAAGATGAAAAAACAGCGTATGAAATTTCATTAACATAAATAAATTTGTTCTTTTGAGGTCACGAGAACTCATAATGATATAGTGCCTAAGGCCTTCGAAAATACAAACGCTATCCTAATATGCGAACATTATTGATCATTCGTTTCGTTCTATTAAAAAAAAAAACGATAACGTCGAAACGTAACAAATTGTTACGATCAGATCTCGCTTGTGGTTATAAAAAATGTTTAGAGGGTTATAAACATATACGTTGCCACGAATCTCTCGAAATAACGATAAGTAAGTTATTGAAGCGTTCCACGATGGACATCAGTAGCTCCGAAACTTTCGAAACGTTCAAACATTATTTTTTGTTCTTTTTTTTTTCTCTCTTCTTTTATTTACCGATAAACGTTAAATTAAAAAAGAAAAACGTTATTTATCGAGTAACATTAAAACTTTCATCGTCAGATAAAAAACGATGAGAAACCTTGATTATCTACAAATTTTTCCCTCCCTCTTGTTACGAATTGTTCCTTTGAGAAAGAATTTGCATTCCCATATACAAATATTTAATATTATCACGAAATTACGTCGTTGAAATAACGAAAAATACGTGGTACGTGTTTTTTTTTTTTTCTTTCGAATTAACATTATAAACTATTTTCATGATATTAAGAAAAATAAAAAATGTTTTTATATATTTCTAATGATTTATTTTTCTGTGATATAACGTGCAATAATTAGACGTCGTAATAGTTTGTTATGATATTATCTGAATAGTAATACATTCAATTGAAAAACATGTTTGTTAAGCAAATTACCTTGATCATATAATCAATATAATTAGCCATTGCTAAATATGCATAAATGTATGGATGTATGTATGTATGTATGTATGTATATAAGTATGTATGGATCGATACAAAACTTCTCGTCCAAAAAATAAAAAGACGTACACATATAAGAGGTATAAAGAACAATAATATCTATAGTAGCTGGATTGGTAAGTCGATTAAGTCGATTAACGTAAGAAGAAGCTGGTTTTACGATGATGCAAGAAGTAGGTATTATCGACGTATTATCGAACAGTATGCAACGACGAAGCGATATATTCTTACTGAGAGAGAGAGAGAGAGAGAGAGAGAGACAGAGAGAGAGAGAGAGAGAGAGGAAGAGAGAGAGAGAGAGAAAGAGAGAGAGAGAGAGAGGGAGAAACAAAAAAAGAAAAGAAAGGAAAAAGTAAAATTTATTACATAAGAATGTTCATCTCTTTCTTTTCCTTTTCTGATGCGATGATATTTCGTTGATTCATCTATTTATTTTCCTTCTTCTCATAAGTCATGATAAAAATAAAGAAAAAGAACAGAAAAACAAAAAAAAAAACAAAAAAAAAAGAATGAATTTTATAAAGAATTTTAATGCTTCAGCTCGGCCGAATGTCGTCGTGTTACAAGGAACCAAAGGAATCAAGGAGAAGGTAGAAGAAAAAGGATTTCATTCTCACTAGTAGGAGACTGACGGCATGGGTCTGCCGCGTTTGTCACTGAAGAGATGCTTTCTTTACGTATTTTGTTTGACGGGGATGTTGCTGGTACTTATGAACGTACGTCAAAAGGAGATCTGGCATGCGATGCGATCGGATCCGGTTCAAGTGCAATCTCTTCGTGGTCTTGGAGACACGACCAAGGTACATAATATCAATATAATATATATATATATATATATATATATATATATATAAATGATTAATTTTTATTAAAAATAACGATAATAATTAATTGTATAAAAATTATTTCTAATGTATCGATTATATCGACTTAAGATTTACGAACTTTTCTCTCTTTCTCTATGTCTCTCTCTCTCTCTCTCTCTCTCTCTCTCTCTCTCTCTTTTTCTTTCTCTCTCTCTTTTAACACTCTTTGTAGCTACTTTTTATCTATGTGTATGTGTATGTGTGTGTAATCAATAAGATTGCGCAGCCCAAAACGCTGCACGATAATATCGATCGGTCTACGGACTCTTTAGCGTTCCTTTAAGGACGACTGTGGATCGATATTATCAGGTGTATACGAAAGCTTTTCACATTGTGATATACATACATATATATGTATATATATATATATATATATATATATATATATATATATATATATGTATATATATAAATATATATGTAATCTTTCACTTTTTCGCGCACCTTCTCTATCAATGTTTGTTTTTTTCTTTCTTTATTTTTCTTCTTCTTTTTTTCTTTTTTTTCTCTCTTTTTTTATGTCGTTCAAACCAACAACCCTCTTTTGTATCGTTCCGGTATGATATTTTTTTCTTCCCCATCGCGAAACGACGAATAATCGTTTCGAAATGAAATCGTTCGTCGAATCTAGAAAATGTTTTCTATCGTTTTACGATTCATCGTACTGCATTTACCTAACGATAAAAAAGAGAATAGAAAAAGAAAAAAATATATCATATTTATTTTCTACACATTCTTCGTGACATATATATATATATATATATATAAATTTTGCAATTCTGAAATTGAGGTATCGGTGAAGTTATAACTGATTAAAAAAATAAGAAACGTAATATGGGAAAAGTGAATTTTATATTACGATTATTTTTAGTTGGTTTATTTTTTCTTTTTTCTTCTCTTTCTTTTTCTTTTCAAGAAGGAAAAAAAAGAAAAAAAAAAAAAAGGAAGAAAAAGTGAAAAACGACAAAGGATTACATAAAAATTGTCGCGAGAAACGAACAAAACGAGTTATAATTCTTATATACGTTGAGACACTTTTTAAAGTGCCAAATTTCAGTCGCAGATGAAACAGTATTGGCCTTTGAAATCGAAGAAGCCGACGATACGGATAATGCATACGATTCGAGAGACGATCAAGAGAAAAGACGTAACCGAGGTATATTTAGCAATAGAACGCCGCAACGTTGAATATTAACGTGCGAAAGAGAAGCAATTAGCCTGCCTTTTCGACGTATTGTGCCTCTCTTCTTCACAGCAAAATGTCGCATAAGTAGTAAGCAGCGATTAGTGGCTATTTTTTTCTTTGTTTTTTTTTTGCGGCTGACTAATCGGACTGCTTTTTGCAGTTCATCGTTAGCCTTCGCTTCAATGCACACACACATACATTGCTCTCTCTCTTTCTCTCTCTCTCTCTTTCTCTTTCTATTTTTCTTTATCTCTGAATGTATGTATGTGTGTGTGTGTGTGTGTGTGTGTGTGTGAATGGGTGTGTTTTATCATCGTAGTTCGAAAATGTATTTGAATTAAGAGTCTTAGTTTCTTTCGTTGTCGCTTTCCTATTCTTTGAAAAATGATTTTAATTCCGTAAATGCATATGTAAGTACATACGTACATACATGGATAATATCTACAATATCGTTAAGATCATTAATTTTTTGAAATAATATATAAATAATTACAGGTAAAATTTGTTTTAAGGCTAAATAAGATATAGATATCTTGTACGGATATACGAATCGATGTTATATTATACATATACATACATACATATATATTGGAATACCGGTGCACACGCATACGATCTCATTGAAGATCGGGAAAGAAGTTCTATTCGAAAATATAAAACATATGTATTAGTTCAGAGACCCCTTTTTTTTCACGGATTTAATTTCTCTTGATTTTCTAGAAAGAAGAAGAAAGTAGATTTTTCTCATTTGAACTAATGCGATAATTCGAAATCAGTTTTCGACAGGCTTGAAATTTATCGCTCAATTACATCGACCAAACGAATGAACGAACGAACGAACGAACGAACGAACGAACGAACTAACAAATTAACGAACGAACGAACGAACGAACGAATAAACGTAGCTTTCGTGTAGCACGTGAAAATAATACGCTTGAAATTTTTAGATCTCGTTGATTAGATAGAATAATATCGAAGGAACAAGGTTAATTTTGTCAAGCTCGTAAAATCATTATCATGCTAGTTAATAACGTGAATTATAACATAATGGTAAAAATTCGTACAAGAATATAAGCTTGTCAGAAATTAACTTCGTCATAGTTGATAAAGTATTTTTTTATTTAGAGAGTGTCTTAGATTTTGATTTATTTTTTTTTTTCTTTTTTCGTAAATATATATATACATATATATATATGTATATATATATATACACAAAATGTTAGGATTATGCTCGTTTGTGATTTTTTGTACTTTTTCTTTGACAAAACAGGTGAATTCGACTGGAACGACAATCTTGTCGGAAAATTCGATAGATTCTTTGGCTCCATCGAGAAGGCCTTGGTATATGAAAGGTGGTACAAGAAGACCATATCCAGCTACCAAATCTCGTCGTACTGGTCGAAGATTGGCACGTTTATGGCCCGAAGAGGATACTTACGATGACCGTGTGACTAATCAAGTACATATGTCACTTTTATTTTTGTTAAAATAATTCATGTAATATCGATCGTTGCCAAAAACATTTACTTTACAAAGTATATATATATATATATATATATATATATATATATATATAAATTTGTATTCTTACATTTAGTTGATGTTCGTGCCACCTGATTACAATAGAACGGACGAGCATAGATTAAAAAAAATAATGGTACCCCATGGTATGGGGGAAGCCAAAGTTGGTTCGGATATTTTCGTTCAACATCGTTGCCCTGTGAATACATGTACGATCGTTCGTGACAATCCAGACGAGGCAGATTTAATATTATTCAAGGATTACGTAACGCATGTAGGACGAAGACCTCGTAATCAGGTTCGTATAATTTTAATATAAAACATTTGATATATCCATTAATATTTGAATGATTTATCCTTTTTCTAATCGATCATACGATTGTTATGATTAGGTATGGATGCTGTATTTTTTAGAATGTCCTTATCACACGCAAAGTGTAAAAAATGCTCTTATCAATTGGACGGCTACTTATCGTCGTGACAGCGACATAGTTGCGCCCTACGAAAGATGGCAATATTATGATTCTAGCGTGAAACAAATCCCACAGACATTTAATTATGCCGCTAATAAAACGAAAAAGGTGAGTCGTACTTTCCTTTAGTAGGTCATAAAGAAACTTTTAGAAATTTAATCGAATCAGTTATTATAATAGTTTTTCATTCTATATATATATATTATCGTTTATTTTCTTCAAGGTCGCCTGGTTCGTTTCAAACTGTCATCCACGAAATCAACGCATGCATTATGCCAAGGAACTGTCCAAATATATTCAAGTAGACATTTATGGTGCCTGCGGAACATTACGTTGTCCTCGCTCACAATCGCAAACTTGTTTCGACATGTTAGACGAGGACTACAAGTTTTATCTCGCTTTTGAAAATTCCAACTGCAAAGACTATATAACGGAAAAGTTCTTCGTGAATGGGCTTGGGTATGGACTCTTTCTTGATTAAACTTTTTCTATAAAATCGATTATCTGTATAATACACTTGAGAGATTGCGGGTTAACCATCGCTCGAAATAGAGCCGGGTATATATATATATATATATATATATATATATATATATATTTCGATATATATTATAAAAATTGGAAAGAAAAAGGAAAAAAGATAAAAACACTTTCAATCATCGGGAGAGTAAAGTTATTTCCGAAATTACGAATTTATTAATCTCTATGATTGTCGCGATTAAATGGATACAAAAAAAAAAGAGAAAAAAAGAAGAAGCCAAAAAAACGATTATAATTAATAAAACGAACGATTTCAGGCACAACGTATTGCCGATCGTGATGGGTGCACATCCGAGCGATTATGCAAGAAGTGCACCTTACCGATCTTACATTCACGTCGACGAATTCGAATCGCCGAAAGAATTGGCAACTTATCTTTATCGTTTGGATAACGATGACGAACTTTACAACTCGTATTTTCGATGGAAAGGCACAGGGGAATTTATAAACACGTACTTTTGGTGTCGCGTATGTGCAATGTTGCACGATGATCGTCCAGCGAAATTTTACAAGGATGTGAACGATTGGTGGAGGGGCGAAGGCGTATGCACAACCAGTTCCTGGCGAGAACACGAAAGCTCGAAGAAAGTACGACTTAGAAACATCTGAGAATGTTTCTTAAGATTTTGAAAAAAAAAAAAAAATAAGAAAAGAAAAGAAAAGAAAGATAAAAAAAAGAAAAAGATAGAAACTTCCTATCGGAAATTTTACTATGAAAATTAGGAGATGTTATACTTTCCTCGTTGAAATGCGAATGAAATATCCGAATGGATCGATCGATCGCATCATTTCGAGAAATTTTATTGAACAAATAAATTTTCTCTAAAATAAAATCGGACGATATTTCATGTATTATGGATTAAAAACTTGACGATCTTTTATAAATTCGTCTAAGATCCCAATAAAATGTTATCTTATATTCGCGTTACGATCTGATAACATATCGTATACTTATGCCATGAATATTAAACGATCATAAGCCGTTTTTCGTCGTCGTCCATGTTATTTTTATTATATAATTCGATCTTTCTTATTCTTATTTAAACTTTTTCTTCGTAACGTCCGAGAAATAAATTTAAAAAAAGGAACAGGAATAAATCGTATCGTTACGATATCATCTGATAATTGTAATTGTTAAAATTGACTCATTGATCTAGCCTTTAAAGTTGATATTCCAATCAAAGCTAATCTCAATCGAATCGATTTCGAGATCGTCGGAGATTAAATCGTATCATGGAAAAATTAATTACAAATAATTAACTTTTCAATTTAACAAATAATTAATCGTTCCATTTTCTGACGTTGTTTTATTTCTTGACTTTATTGAATCATTTTCACGATCCTAACTCGATCGAATTATTACGATGTTAAAATTATTCGTTTAAGATTTTTTTTTTTTACACGAAATATGTAACTGTCTTGTGATCTTGGTATTAAGATTTACTTCGATGAAAATTGTAATAATACGTCCGTTTCAAGAAATCTAAAGTTCAAGGTATATAAGATATACCAGATTGATAAGGTATATCTAGAGTGAAAACAAATTAAGATAATTTATTATATATCTGCATATATATATATATATATATATGCACACGATATGATTTCAATTGCGTTAGCTAGATTATAATAATTTAGTCCAACGAATGTGAGAAAAAAAATGGAAAGAAGAAAGGAAAAAAGAAATGAAAGAAAAAGAGGAAAAGCAAAAAAAAATGATAAGAGACCTAACTTCTATACCGTCGGGTTTACTTAGATAAGCGATAAGGAGTGTCGTATGCTTTTCTTCTAGGTTCCTACGATGTTAATCATATATACTGTGCGCACAAGCAGCTTAGGTATTAGAACAAATGACGCCGAATATGTGACTAAAATAGATGTACCAAAGTGATTTACCAAATATTGATGAAAGCAGCACGACAAATTCTAGTACCTTTGTCTTGGTACAAAAAAAAAAGAATGGAAAGAACAAAAAAAAAAAAAAGAACAAAACGAAACGAAAAAAACAAAAAAAAAAAGAAACCATAGGCTCATTTTACGAAAATAAAAATAAAGTATAACGCCGACGATAGTGCTTGCGTTTTTAGTATTCAATCGTATTTTAATAGCGAAATTTCTTTGTTATCGTTATTTAATTATTGCATTTTTATTGTACTTTCATTCTCGTCACTTTGTTTTTCTAATAACTTTTAAACATACCGTCTCGTTAATTTAATTGTTATTCAACGATTATATATTATCATCGTATCTTTATATAAATATGTAACATCGAAAAATCCCATCGAGTTTTGTTAAATAGTAGTAATCGATAGTTTATCGATAGTAATAATAGAAATAATAGTAGCCGGTATATAGTAGCCACTATTAAAAAAAAAAGAAAAAAAAGTTTCTTTCATCGATGGTTTATTTTGATCAGAAGAATATCATTTTTTTTTTTTATCTAATCCTTTTTCATCTCGTAAAATTGGTGCTGCTTTATAATTGGTGCTGATATGTACGGCGTATGTATCTATGTATGTATGTATCTATGTACGTACGTATGTATGTATATTTGTATGCATGTATGTATGTGTGTATTTGTGTATGTATGTATGTATGTATGTGTGCATGTATGTTTATGAAAAAAATACAAGCGATGTGTAAGAAGAGGAATAAAAAAAGAAAAAGAAAAAAAATAAAAACAAAAAAAAAAAGAAAGAAAAAAAAAGACAAAATTTTAATAATTATTTTATAATCTTCTAAGAAAAACAACAATAACAACAGGAAGATTGAAATTCATAGAACGTACACGTACTTTTACGATTTAGTTTAATAAATAACGCGATGTTATTATTTAATAGGATAATTATTTATCAAAGTGATCACTCGCTGTGAGAGGATATTAGATAGGACGATTATTTGTATATACATATATATTTAATAATAGCTCTCGTACATACGCGGCTGTCGTTTTAATCGTTGTATGTGAGATGTAAAAGAAAAAAGAAAAAAAAAAGAAAGAAAAAAAAGAAAAAAAAATAAGAAAGAAAAAAAAAATAAGAAAGAAAAAAAAGAGAAAAAAAGAAAAAGAAAAGAAAAAAGAAAAAAGGAGGAAAAGAAACGAGCGAAGAGAAAACGAAAGCAAAAAACGGGACGAACATCTATAATAATAATAATAATAATAATAATAATAATAATAATAATAATAATAATAATAATAATAATAATAATAATAATAATAATAATTATAGAATTAATAATTGTATCTAACGTAAAATACGTTATCGTATTCGTAAGTAAATATGTGGAATTTATCGTACGACGAACACCGATCGATATTATATCATCTATTCTCGTTCATTTTCGTAATTATTGTACGTCGGAATCGAATTGATGATTTCATAATTTCTTAGATTTCTTAAAAGCACGCTAAATATTTATCTCTGCCAATATTCTTCTTCTTCTTCTTCTTCTTCTTCTTCTTCTATATTCGGCAAAAAAATTTTATTTCTCAACGCATATTAAAAGTAGATAAATAAATAGATTGATTTTTTTTATATGCGCACCTTACGTTCGCGAAAGAATTTGTTTTTTTGCTTTTATCTTTTTCTCTCTCTTTACTTCAATAAAATAACGTAGATACGATGCGCTCTTAAATAAATTGGAATACAAAAAAGAACAAAAAAAAAAAAAAAAAAGAAAAAAAAGAAAGAAAAAAAAAACAAAAAAAAAGGAAGAAAGAAAGAAAAAAGTACGTCGAAGTTTAATTTCTTTTTCTTCGGTAAGTTCTCGTCCGACTTTATAAATTTTATTCGAGTCTGGTTACTCGGATCTTTTTACGAGAGATATTTTAGAATTTGAATATCGAAAGGAGTTAAAATTGATTTATTCAATCAAATCGATCGATTATGATCTTTATAATGATTATAAATCCTCGAAATAATTAACGTTATAGATAGTATTGAAATATAAATCGATAGTATATATATATATATATATATATATATATATATATATATATACATATACATATACATATACATATACATATACATATACATATACATATA
Organism: Vespa crabro; assembly: GCF_910589235.1. Lineage (NCBI taxonomy): Eukaryota > Metazoa > Arthropoda > Insecta > Hymenoptera > Vespidae > Vespa > Vespa crabro. The sequence continues at coordinate 7,505,425 of NC_060958.1, read as the reverse complement.
CATATATATATATATATATATATATATATATATATATATATATATACATATGTAACATTCGCATCAAATTTAGACTTTGTTCTTCTATCGAACCGATCGTTTTTTCTATCGGATCTATCACATTGATTGCGTTAGTTTCGAGATCGTTCTCGTTTGTAAATATCATCCTTGTATGATCCTTCATGATTAAAAAAAAAAAAAAAAAAAGAAAAAAAAACCAATTCACATTTTTATCTTGATATTAACGAATCTAAAAATATCTCGAGCTCGATCTATCTAACGGATAATCGAAATTCGTCAGAAATTACGATCGGTTTTTTTTAACGAAAGAGAGAAACTGTGTTCCATGCATTTCAATCAAAAGAAAGAAATAAAGAAGGATAACAAAAAAAAAGAAAATGAATAGATAAATTGTTGGATTGCGTCTAGATCATTCTCCGTGTGAATGAACGAAAATTCGAAAGAGCGAGAGAGAGAGAGAGAGAGAGAGTGAGAGAGAGAGAGAGAGAGAGAGAGAGAGAGAGAGAGAGAGAGAGAGAGTCATCGTATAAATATTCTGTGAATATTAGCGAAACGTGTATGTATCTAATTATAATTAAAATTAATTGTATTAATCGCTAAATCATGATATATCGTTTGACGTTAGTTTTAAAAAGGCGACTAGACTGTAATACTTTTATGTTACAGCCTTTTTCCTTTTATCTATTTACATATAACTAATCATTTGAAATTTCTCCGTTCAAATTAAAGAAAAGTGAAAATTTGTTTCTTTTTTTTTTTTTTTTCTTTCAAAAATTACAATTTCCTTTTTGTCTCTCGCGTATATTCATTTCCTCTTATCCATTTGTATTATTAATATAACTTTTTTGTGGGCGAATCCTGTCTCTAGGAATAAAAAAAGGATATTGTTCTTAAGTTTTATCTCATACCTATTTTCTTACATTTCCCTTTCCACACGAAAAAAGAAAAAGAAAGAAAAAGAATGGAAAAGAAAAGAATAACAAAAGAAAAAGAATTCATATATAGATTTTTAATTACGTTGGCATAATTAAAATGTTTTAAATTAACAAATTAATTCGAAATAACCCGTTCTAATATTGAATTATTATCTTTCATTAATTTATATATATATTTATTTATTTATATAATTTTCAAAAGTGTTATATTTTCACGTAAAGATCCAATATAATATTTGTCATTTTCTTAAGCTTGTCGTTCCAATAACTTTTTTAATTAAAAAAAGTTTCACTCGGTGAAACAGATGAGAATCGTTAATACATTACAGATCCGATGGTATTCATTTTGTAATTTGTTAACCAATTTTACTCGGCAGTAACAGTAATTAAAATGTATGTATATCCGACGATATTGTTAATTATTCAAAAAATTATAATTGAACGAGAATATCGTAATGTCGACGAGGGATGATGGGGGTGTAGAGAAGAAGCTGGAAGAGAATCGGAAAAAGAAGAAAAAGAAGAAGAAGAAGAAGAAACAAAAGAAATAATCTAATAAACTGTTGAAAATAAAGATAAACATTGTTTTGAGATGTTTTGGAAACAAAGAAAGAGAGAGAGAGAAAGAGAGAGAGAGAGAGAGAGAGAGAGAGAGAGACTGGACAAAATATAAAAGGGATTTGTGATATGATAGAATTGTAAATGAGTGGAAAGTATATAACCTAAGTATAAAATCTTTTATCATTTGAAAATGGAAACTCTGTTCGCGAAACTTAGCCTTCGGCGATGTATATAAAATGAATATAAAGAGAAAGAGAGAGAGAGAGAGAAAGAGAGAAAAAAGAGAGAAAGAGAAAGAGAAAGAGAGAGAGAGAGAGAGAGAGAGAGAGAAAGAGAGAGAGAGAAGAATAAAGTTTGTCAAACTAATTTACCATTAAAATGGAAGGTAGAAGATAGAGTAAGAGAAATCTTCTATTAAATCTCAGGGATATACAGGAATAAACCATCGACGAAGTTTTCCTTTCGAGATCATGATAATTCCATCGTTATTCTCGCGTTAATAACTCGTAGTAACCCCTTTTAAACTAATGAAATATTACATACCATCGGCATGGTACGTAGGTATACGTAGATAAAAGCGTTTATAAGATAATCTAGTTTCTTCGTTGACCTATTTGCAAACGAAAAATCTATCGTTAATCTATCCTTCTCTCTCTCTCTCTCTCTCTCTCTCTCTCTCTCTCTCTCTCTCTCTCTCTCTCTCTCTCATATAAATCCATTATCACCACTTACGGTGACCAAAGTATTTTACTCTTTTCGCGAATACAACGTCCAAGTATGGAGAATTAATAATTTACTTAACATAAGTTTATTATTAAAGAAACAGAAAAAAGAAAAAAAAATGGAGGAAACAAAAAATATTAGAATCGATGTTATTAACAAAATATTCAACGAAGAAGATTTTACGAACAAAAAAGAGAAAAAAGGAAAGAAGGAAGATGAAACGTTTAACGCGAAGAATCGTTGCATGTTTCTAACGTTGGAAGATATAAGAATTAAGTTGAAATCAAACAGATGGACTTTTGATAACTTACATGATAACAGACAATGTCGTCTCTTTTATACGATTATGTTCATATAGGATATAAAGCTTTTATTCCTATAATTGCTAACGTTTTAAATAAACGTGACGCGTTAATTCGTAAAGATAATTTGACGAAGAAATCAACGTTACGTAGACGTTAATGTTTCGCGTTAGCTCAATGATTAAAGAAAACATAGGATCTGTGTATAGAATACTTGAGTAGAAAAGAGACCATTGGATAGATATAAGGGGAAGCCCTTTGTAGGGTCATTTCACGACGATTACACATCGTTAGACTTCGTGGATCAATCTGCACGGATGATTGACTCTCTAACTGTGCACGTTAAACGTCCCATGTAATCTTCTTCTTCTTTTTTCCTTCTTTCTTTCTTTCTTTCTTTCTTTTTCTTTTTTTCTTCTAACGTGCCTTTATATTCTTTTACTTTTTCTTTTCATTTTACACGTCGGCACTTACCAACTAAGCCGTATTTAAATAGATATATAGAATTTCTTTACTCGAACGATAACAGCTAACGTAACTAGGATCCTTTTATAGATTTTTCTAACTAACGAGATCAATGTTAAATAAAAAAAATTAAGGATTTTATTCGTTCCTTTTTTTCCTCTATGTACATATGTCTATTTACATATATACATGTTATGAAAAATGATTTAAGAAAAAGAGAAAAAAAGAGGAAGGAAAAAAAAATATATATATATATATATATATTTCCCTCACTTACATAAATCATATGACAATTTCATAATCCAGTTTTACACGCAGTATGCGATAAGTAAATAGCAATGTTTTTCTCGTATTATCGCGGTTATCGTATCACGCAGCGTGAATCAATGAATTCCACTTTGGTAGACGAAGGGAGGAACAATTAAGGGACACACCGTTCGAGAGGAAATCCTCGTAGAGAATCAAGAGTCTCGATCTCGTCGATTAATCAGAATTAAATTCATCGTGATATTTAATTCCCAAAATTTTCTATTACAATTAACGAATATTTATATATATATATATATATATATATATATATATATAGATATATATACATATATACATATACATATATATATATATATGTATAAAGAAAAAAGTAAAAAAAAATTATATTAAAAATTAAATAGATACGTACGTAATAAGTACATCTTGTATGTATGAAACATCTCCTGCGTATGTTTCTTTAGATACATATCGATCGTACATAAATACGAAAAATCGTTGTTATTAACTGTTCGTACAAGAAAGAAAGAAAAAAAAAGAAGGAATACAAAATAAAACGAAGGTTACTTTGGATTGTGTTTAAACCTATGTTTATGATACGCAATAAGAATAAGAAACGTGATAACGTTCAGTCGTATCCGATCTTCGGTGTGTATTGGATCGATCTAGAGTATTCGCATAGAAATATCTAAGCAAAGGATATGTAAAGTTAAAACAGAGAGAGAGAGAGAGACAGACTAGTTCGAGATATGTGTCAGGAATCAGGATGCGTATCCAGAGCACGCGCAGAACATAGGAAGAACACGCCCAGCATCTATACTTACTCTCGTTGCTCGGTCAGTGTCAGATACAAATGTTTCGACATTGTAAAAGAATATTTCTAGACGAACGAACGAAGGAGCGAGGGAACGAAGAAAAAACGAAGAAACGGACTAAGGGAACGAACGATAGGGAAGAAAAAAAAAAAGAAAAGAAAATTTCTATTTTGATGCTTTTACTTTTCATTTTTCCGAGAAACGGTAATTTAATTTTCGACGTGGCACCGTACTTAATTACCCCCGAAGGATTTCGAGTAATCGAATATGAGGAGGTCTTTCTATGTGAAATCAATAAGGCAATTGGGTCAAAGCGGAAGGATTTCAATGACCCTGACATACTTTTTAAAAACGTATCGATGTAAAAAAAGGGCAAAAAAAAAGAAAGAAAGAAAGAAAAATTATCATTCCTCATAATACATATATATTCCTCGGATATAAAAAGGTACTATTTCGTTAAACGCGATCTTCTATCTCGTAACTTATATATATATACATATACATATATATAATGTAAAATGGTGTGTAAGAATATTCGAAAATATTTTGTAGAATGATCAAGAGGAATATATTATATTATATATGTCAACGTTCTAATCCTCGGTGTTTTCACTTACGTCTTCTTAATTGCCGAAGAAATAATTGGACGTGTTATAGGATGAACACGTGAGAATTCTGTTATTAATTCATTCTGCCAAGTATGTGGGTTAAGTGGGCACTCGCGTGGTAGAGATGAATGCATGTACCATCCTCGTTAATACAGAGAGAGAGAAAGAGAGAATGTGTGTGTGACAGAGGAAGAGAGAGAGAGAGAGAGAGAAAGAGAGAGAGAGAGAGAGAACATTAAAGCCTTTTGACCGATTAATTATAACCCTCGCATTACTATGTTCTCGAACCAGATTGTACTCGAAAATTTTAACTCGTTCAGAGTCCAAAAGGTTTGAAGGGTCAACGTTAAATAAATGAGCAGATATTTAAATATTCTTTGCCGAACAATATATTATACTTACTTATTTTACGTATTCACTTATCAAAGTGCTCGATCGTAATGTAATAATTTTTTCAAGTATTAAATTACATTTGTTTACGATGTAATATTCATTACGAGAGATATTCACGTGCAAGGAAACGTACGCAAATACGCTCGAGGTTATAACTTTATCAATGTATTTATCTCGAGCAAGAACGTTTCTAAAGCAGAAAGCATTTTCCCTTGAATACGATTCACAATTAGCAAAGAGATATATATATTTCAAGAGGGAAGAGAGAGAGAAAGAGAGAGAGAGAGAGAGAGAGAGAGAGAGAAATATATCTTAATGATCGTAAGAGATTTATAAATAAAAAAACTAATGATTAAGATTAAAGTATTTCTTTATCTTCGGAAGGCTCGATATCGTTATTAAAAATTAATACGCAGTAAATATATTTACATTGTTTTCCTTCTTTATTTATTTATTGTTTTTTTCCTTTTTTATTTTTACTTTTTTTCTCTCACAGTTCAAGGCGAGCCGATACCAATACGTTTATTTACGTTTTAATCATTCACGTAAGAAGAGGAAGAGGAAGAGGAAGAGGAAGAGGAAGAGGAGGAAGAACGTCGCATATAAATCTGTCTAGGTTCGATAAATAAGATATTAAAAATAAAGGGGGAAAAAAAAGAAGAAAAAAAGAAAAAAAAAAAAAAATAAAAGAATAAAAAAAAAGATAAAAAAAAATAATTTCATCGATGTAAACAAAACATGTTATTTTCAGTTTCGAAAGAGAGTCTCTCTTTCTTTCTCTCTCACTCTTTTGTACCCATATATATAAAAGGGAAAAGGTTAAAATAAAATAGGTAGCTTATATATATATATATATACATGCACACACACACCCAGTAGCGTATATATATATATACATACACATAAACACACACACACACACACACACATATATATATATATCTGAAGTGATGTTCAAAGAAGATTATGAAGGCTCGAACGAAAATTTATGCGCCACTTGCCGTGAAGAGAGTTCTCTCGGGGATATTATCAGTTTTAATTATTTCTACCGGAATGGGTAAGGATGTTTTCCATTTTTTTCCCTTCTCTTTTTTTTTCCTTTTTTTTTTTGTTTTCTTCGCAACAAACCATTGCGTCGCACGCGCATAAAGTTTTGTAGTTACGTGTTTAGCAAACTAAAAGGGTAACTTAACTGCAAGGAACACGATAGGGCACAGCAATTGCCTTCGTTCGGTTTTGCTTGTTTGTTTATCTAAAACCTACCTACCTACCTACCTACCTACCTACCTACCTACCTACCTACCTACCTACCTAGCATGCAACCTACCTATCTATCTATATCATCTTGTTATTACCTGCTATTGTTTTTATACTGTCGCTTGCCTGTTTTCAGTTTCTGTGCTATCCTCGGTACTTCTTTTTCTTTTTTCTTCTCTTCCTTTTTTTTTCCCTTTCTTTTTCTTTTTTCGTTGCCAGTCTCCTATGTATCCTTCGTTCTTCTCTATTCTTGTCGCGGGGAGACCGTTTGTTAATTCATGCGAAACTCATCGCGACTCTCATTCGCTTCGCTCACTAAATTACTAAGCGAATTATTAACGCTTATGATAAAAGAGACTCGCGAGCTTGTTCGATTAGTGCTTAGTCGACCTTATCTAAGTTCTCTCTCTCTGTCTCTCTCTCTATTTCTCTCTTTCTCTCTTTTCCTCAACTACCCTCCCGCCCTTCTCCTCACAACGCTTGGTAATCATCGGTCTCGCGGTTGAGGTATCTAAGCTTTACACCCTATTTCTCGATCCTTCTCCCTCTATCTATCTTTATCTCTGTCTCTATCTCTGTCTCTGTCACTTCTTCCTCTCTCTCTCTCTCTTTCTCTCTTTCTCTTCTCTCTCTCTCTCTTTCTCTCTTTTTCTCTGTACATAGAACACAAGTACAGGGATGCTATTTTCTCCTTTTCGCGATTCCTTAGAGTTAACGAGATTTTACATAGGTATAAGCCCGACGCCTTTGAGCCTTTTATGTTTTTAACGCGATACAAAAAGAGCTTTCCCATGGAAATGTTGTAAAATTGACGTGGCTTAACGCTAACAGTATATCGTATCGTTCGACATAGACGGTATTTTCTCATAGGAAAAGAATTTTTCGATTCGGAGCTTTCTTCATTTTTTTCTTTTTTCTTTTTCTCTCATTTTATATATATATATATATATATATATATATATATATATATATATATATATATATTCGAGTGCTTTTGAAAGGAGACAGAGAGCTAGTAAGAGAGAGAGAGAGAGAGAGAGAGAGAGAGATCGCAACGAAGCTTTTGAAAAACGAAAGGTATACCATTGAATTTAGATACATCGCGATCATATTAATTATTAATTATTACGTACATGCAAGAGACGACGAGTACGGTAGGAAGGAGTGAAGGGGAGTGAGAGAAGAAGAAAAAAAAAATATATATATATATAAAAATAGAGAAAACGAAAGAAAATAGCAACGCGAGCGAGCATACACATTGTGAACGCGTGCGAGCGAGTAGGTTGGCTCCTATTAATTTCAAAGTTTTCTTTCGATGGTCGTCCTCGTAATTAGCACACGTTGAACATAACTTGCACGTAGCGTAATTTAATAGATCCTACGAAGCTTTTCATAAAATGTATATATTATATTACGCATATATGTATGGATGTATGCATGCATGCATGCATGCATGCATCCATGCATACATGCATATATGCATGCATGTATGTATGTATGGATGGATGGATGGATGTATGTCGAAGTCTCGCGAAAGCTTCTATATAGTATTTCCCCACACGAACTTCGACCTTTTTGCTCAAATAGAAACTTCAGTTACGAGAGGATACAATATATGTATGTAGGTATACCTATATGCATTATGTATTTTGTAAGGGAAAATATGAAAATTCATTCGACGAAGAAAGGATTATTCTTTCGATTTATCAATAATCGAGAAGCAAACTTAACTATTGATTGTTCGTCTATTAAGCTTCTTTTTCTTTGTTTTTTCTCTATCTTTTATTTTTTTCGTTACGATTGATTCTATTTTATTTTGTTTTTTTTCTTTTATTTTTTGTTTCTTTTTATTACAAAATTAATGTTTCACGAAACTGAGACGACATCGAGGAGAATTTAATTAGTCGATAATATTCGATATATAAGGACGTTTAATTATCGATAATAAAAAGGAAAAAAGAAAAATAAAAAGAAAAGGAAAAAGAGAAAGAAAAGATAAGGTAGAATACTTGAACCTATTGATATTCAATAATGAAATTAAGAATGTGGTATAATTGTAATAAACTTTTCGAATAAAATTATCGAACTTTAAAACGTTAAAACTTATAGTTCATTCAGTCGAATCTTCTTAAATTTCTTTGTAACTCACGTAATGTTATAATTTACGGAGTAAATTCCATTGTACTCCAACTCTTTCCAATGTACATTTAAATTCCATCGTTCAATCCTTCTTAACCTTTTAGTTCAACGTCATTCTTATTGTTGGTACGAATAGATTGAAGAAAAAAAAATATACAAACGAAACAAGAAATAAAAAAGAAAACAAAGATTACAAATGATATCATTTGGCTTAAGAATTCATAAGGAATGTTTGCGTTTGCGATATCTCATAATGATATAACTTCGAATACAAAAAGAAAGAGAGAGAGAGAGAGAGAGAGAGAGAGAGAGAGAGAGAGAGAGAGAAGGAGAAAGAGAGAGAGAGAGAGATAATATAGTTCTCTCATAACTTGCATCTATCTGTTGAATGAATATCTTCGTTTAATCAAACCCCAGTAGGAATAAATTTTTTTTCGTTTTACAATCGAATCGAATCGAATCTAACCGAATCGATCAAATATTTGAAAGAGAGAGAGAGAGAGAGAGAAAAGAAAAAGAAAAAAGAAAAAAGAAAGCAACGAGTACTATCGATAAAGTAAGGGTAGATGAGAAAAAGGCGAAGGAGGTTCTAGTGTCTCGTACTACTACCATTATACGGCATTGGAATCTAGTCTGACACTAATATACAGCTATACTACTTATCTTAACACGTTGAAAACCTCTATCGCAAAGGAAAAGCGACTCCGAGTGTAAATTTTACTCCTGACTTTTTTTCTTCTCCTTTCTCTCTCTCTCTCTCTTTTCTATTTCTTTTTTTTCTTTTTTTCTTTTTTTTTTTTTTTTTTTTAAGCTTAGCCAGACACATAGATAGATATCGTTAGGACCGAGTCGATTTTTGCCTTTGTAAATTGACGCGATACCACTTTGAACGATCTAGTCGTAAACTTTTAGAGGTGATCAAAATCGACGAAAGAGACGACGGGTTGGTTGGCTATTGCTATGCTTTTGTCGGGAAAGGGGTGAGTGACCCAAGTACCAGTTTCGTCTGAAACTTAGAAAGGGGGTATGGAAGGGATGAGAAGAAGAGAGAGAGGAAGAGAGAGAGAGAGAGAGAGAGTAAGAGAGAAAGTGAGAAAGTGAGTGAGAAGTTGAAGAAAGAAAGAGACGAATGCGAAGAGAGAATGGAGGAGTGGAAATTCAAAGACATAGGCCAGAAAGAGAGAGAGAGAAAGAGAGAGAAAAAGAGATAAAGAGAGAGGAAGACTAAGAAGTGGTGATGAAGTGGTGGCGGTGGTGATGGTGGTGGTGGTGGTGGTGGAGGGGTTAGGGAGTAGAGAAGCAAGGCACAAGGGTGTTAACTATCCTTTGAGTCTCGTCGACGGAACACTTCATCCGTGCGATGTCTCACTCGGTTCATGGGTTCTACTCGTCTATGGTTCAACTACTGTGGCGCTTCGTGCGCTTCGATGCTTTGTAAAAAGCCATTTTCACACCTCTCCTGTCACCCAAAATGGCGGACGCGCATCGGACTTCTAAAGACCGTGTAAGCATCGCGTAACGATATACCTGATTACCCATAGTGATCATTGAACCGAGTTTGTCCCGGTGCATGCTTCGATAAATTGTTAAGAACGCATATCGTTCGACCAATCGCCTGTATCCGCACACACACGCACACACACACACACACACATAGATATATAAACACGACAAACACGTACATATGTACATGTATAAAGATGACGATCTTGTCCACTCTTCCGTGCTCCAGAAAATCGCCATGTATTATTAGCCCTCTTGGATATGTGTTGGCTCATCGGAATTCTCTCTTTTTATTGATAACGCTATACGCGCTTGACCCCTTATTACCCGTTTTCCAAGTCCCTGGTCGTTCACACGCGATGCAAACCTAGCGTAACAATATCGATTACACCGATAAAGCGCAATTTAACTCTCGGATAATTCGTAGACAATAATGGCCAATGGAAACGCAAAGTAGGTGACCTTATATCTATAGTTACGCGGTTTATCCTTATTCTTTATCTCCCCTCGTCTCTCTTTCTTTTCGTTTTTTTTTTTCCTTTTATATGTTTTTTATATGTCCTTTTATTTTTGTTTTTTATTTGTTTTCTTTTTCAGACTTTACAATCGCTTTACTTATACCGGTTTTAACGTCTCTTCATCGTTATCCAATCTAATTGTATCCATCAATTTCATATTGTGTATTATGCAAATGATATCCATCTTCGAATTTATACTATATTTATAGTATATGCATATAGTATGGTATATGTATACATATATCACGTTATGAAATTTCTATCCAATGCGTATTCTCGTAGCTACCTGTTGCATAGCCAATAGATTGATATTATCCCCCAAAGTTTGTTCCTTCAAGATAATAGATAAGTTTATCAATGTGACTAATAATTAGTTGTTCTCCTTTGTCCCGAACGTTTCAAATACAACGTGGTCAAAAGTCTCTATATAATCTCGTTTAAAGTTATAGATGTATATATATATATATATATATATATATATATATATATATATATATACATATACACACACATATATATATGCATGTATATGTATGTGTGTATATGTATGTATGTATAAAGGTATGTAAGTCAAAGTTGAAAAGTAATAAAAAAGTAGTTAGTTTACATGTATTATAAAGCGTTTCCATCCTTATTCAAAATTTCAATGTTTATGTCAATTTGTATAATCATTATTCTCGTTGCCATCGTTTTATATTTTTGATATTGCCAAGATGAATGATATACAATACAAATAACACATAGATAAGAAGGTTCGTGATACCGAGGTAAAAGGTATTGTCGCTTTTGTTGAAAGATTTATGAATATACTTGTGTATCGTTCGTATCACAGAGATAATGTAAGGAACAAGTTGTAGTTGTATCCAAGAACTACGACGTCTCCTTTTAAAAATTTTTCGAAGAAAATTACGGACGGATATTAAAATCGTCAGTGATATTTCGTTACTTGAGAGGAAAAACCTACTTTCAACGAATTTAATATTCTCGATTATCTACCTATATATATTCATGTACTTAGGTAAGTATATGAAACATCAACGGAGAAATTACATTTTCATTTCAATGGGACGTCGTGGAATATATGAAGGAATTATCGACGGTGTAATAATTGGGAAACTGTAATGAGAGATTAAGCCACAGCACTATCGTAATGATGCTAATAGAATGTTATTAATGTAACGAACGGAACGATCGATTTCTCGAATCTGTGAATTATATTAGAAAATAATATCTAGTTATGGGGTTTTGATCTAATGTGTTTTACGATTAATTCGAATTAACATTTAAAAATTAACACGAATAATTTTTATTATTCGCAATATGAAAAACTTCGCAGAGTTGACCGACTTTTACGAATAGATATAAATCCTTTTTTCTTTTTCTCTTTTTCTTTTCCCCTATTTCTTTTTATATATTTCTTCGTTGAACTACCAATTCAAGAAACTTTTCTGAATTTCGTTTAGTTTACACATTTACCTCCTCTTGTGCACCGCAATGTTCTACCAGCCGAATGTTAGAACAACGGTGGAGAGGGAAAGATCGTACATGTGACGTCCGAAAATGTGATGAGACTTTCAAAATGCTTTTTCTCGGATATGTCTTAGAACGAGAGAGAGAGAGAGAGAGAGAGAGAGAGAGAGACAGAAAGAGAGAGACAGAGAGAGAGAGAGAGAGAGAAAGAGAGAGAGAAAAAGAGAGAAAGAAAAAGAGAGAGAGAGAGAGAAAGAGAGAGAGAAAAAGAGAGAAAGAAAAAGAGAGAGAGAGAGAGAAGAAGGGAGATTCTTGGATGCATAACATAAATGTCCAACGATATCGCGTGCACGTGCATAAAATGCGATACGCCATCTCGATTTGATGACGAAAGTAAACGAGAAATCTCGTATGTGTTCTGCCTTACATTCCCACTTCTTTTTGTCTTTTTCTTTTTTTTATTTTTCTTTTTCTAATAAAACGCGAGAAGAAGTCTAATTTCATTAATAAACGTAATTAACTCGTTTATTCGATTTGATTATAATTATCTAATTCTACAGTTTAAGTTAGTAATCATCTCTGTAAAACGATTATAAATATTGCAAATCTTTTTCAAAGTGATATCAATAAAAAAAATTTATTTATATATATATATATATATATATATATATATAGAGAGAGAGAGAGAGAGAAAGAGAGAGAGGTATAATACTTATTATAGTGATATTATAATACTAGTATGTATTATAGTATCTAGCATATTAATAATATTTCGAAATTATTAAACTTTTCATTTCATAGATAACATATTAAAGGGACTTGTTAAACTGTTTTTATTTATTTATTTATTTTTTTTTTTTTGATGCTCTCTTCATTCAAAGAAAACTTTTCTGGTATTCGACAATATTCGAGATGCATGGATAGATCGCGTAATAACCGAAGGAGGAAGCAAAGCTTCTGCATTATTTATCATCGCCTTGGTAGCGTCGAGATCTCTTTGGGGAGTTGCTTCCGCCATAGGTCGCGTTTTTATCCTTCCTTTTGTTTGGTCGGTAAAATTTCAAGACATATATCCTTTCATAGGATTCCCTGGGCCAATGAATTGGCCTATGAAAAAGAAAACAAAACAAAACGAAAGAAAAGAAAAAAAAAGGAAAAAAAAAAAGGGAAGAACCAAAACAAACAAAAAAAAAAGAAGGAAAACAAAAAAAAAATAAAACATAAAGAAAACGAAAATCCTAATCAACTTTCTTCTTTCTTCTTTTTGATAAAAGTTTATTCTTTTATATATATATATATAAATTTTTTTTTTTTCCTTTTCTTTAAGGAAAATACTGACACATATATACACATACATATGCACACACAAACACCCACACACATACACGCGTATAGAGGATAAGTACGAAAATGGTGGGGAGAGGTGAAAGAAAGAAAAATGTCACTAACTCTCTACGTTAACTTTGAATTCAATCGAAACGAGCGAGTTCGCTTAGTTCGCTTCTGGTGACAGAACAGAACTACAGAGAGAAAGGAAAGACGATAGTTGGCAAATAGTAACGCAGGGCAAAAGTTTCCTTCGATAGGCTTATATACGGAATAGAACGAACGAGACAAGAGTACCTCTGTCGATGGGACAAATGGAAAGGAAAAGGTAGTCTTTCTCTCGTTAGATCGATCGAACAGAAAAGCGATACATACATACATATATATATATATATATATACATATACATACATATAAAGAGAGAGAGAGAGAAAGAGAGACGGCAGGACGCACGCACGCAGGATACATACACAATGTACATATGTGTATGTGTCGATTTTCATTTCTGTCAAGTTACCAAATCGAAGTAGAGATTTCAAGGGACAATTGAAAAAACGTGATTTCCTTAAAAATAATTCTTTTTTCGTTTCTTTTTTTTTTATTTTTGCAATAACATCTATCGTCGTTTCGAGTTTCAATACTACGTGACTTGTAATTTATTTCTATTGGTTGATATTTTTTCTTTTCTTTCTTTCTTTTTTTTTTTTTTTTTTCATATGGAACTTGAAATCAATCGAATTCGATTAGAAAAATCGGTTTTTGTTTTTTTTTTTTTTTTTTTTTTTTTAAGTCCCTCGTGCGGCGAGAATTTTTTTTCGATCGTCCGCCGAATAAATCAAAGTATTAATGAGATAACAGGAAGATAATGATGATAATGATGATAATGATCTTCGATCGATTAACTAAACCATAATAAACGATGGCGAACGAATAAGAAATAAGGGTGCCGGATTTGTTGGGCGAAAAAAGGAAAATTAGTTTACGACGGTGCTTCGGCTTAGGATTATTCGGTAGCGATGCCGGATAGCAAAACCGCTTTGTGACCTAGTTTATCGCGTGCTTCAGGTAGGTATATTTCGTAGGGGATGGTCCGAAAAGCAACTTTCCCTTGGTCGAGGATTTGACCATTTTGCGGTGTATGTATGCATGTATATATATATATATATATATATATGTACGTATGTATGTATGTATGTATCATCCTTTCAACCGGAAATCGTCATTCGTTGGAATATGTTCGATAATCCGATAGTCGTATTCCGCATTTAGAAATACGACATGACAGCCCTAAGAATGAACGATAGCATAGTTCATCGAAGACATAGTGACATCCTCAGATTCATTTTAATTCGAAATATGTTTCAACGAGATCGATTTAAATCGTGGCTGCTATTCGAACGATTGTATTTCTTTTTTATTTCTCTTTCTCTTCGTTTTCTTTTTTTTTTAATTTTTATCTTAACGAAACAATGTTATAATGCATTTATAATAAACGAGAGAAAGAGAGAGATCGCGAGAACAAAACGCATATACCAATCTGTTAACAATTTTACCGGTGAGAAATTTTGAAGTAACGAAACATGAGAATAAATTCGAATCGTAAAATTAATGCGTATGACCTCATTCGTTTTGATAGAAAAATTGATCGGAACCATTGATATTGCGATATAATCTTGTCGGTAAAATTGTACAATCCTTGTGAGAACGTAATAGGTATCTCGCGAACTACGAAGCATAAATCCCGAACTACACGATTAATAATTCTTACTAACTAGAATTTTCGTCGTTTCCTCTTTGATGGTCGAATATCTTTTTTTAACATAAACAGATATCGTATTTCTCATATGAATTAATTTCATTTCATTCTCATATCCTTTTCATATTCTTTATTTTTTTTCTTTTTTTCCTTTTCTCTCTCTCTCTCTCTCTCTCTCTCTCTCGTTTCTTTCTTTTCTTTTCTCTTTTATCGAATTTTTATTTTCGTAAAACGACAAATCGGGTCGATCGTTATACATAAAATAAAATTTACCGCGAACATTTAAAAGCTCGTAAATGAAACAAGCAAAATGAAATTTGGATGTTTTCGATCGTTGAAGATTTTTTTTGCTTCCTTTTTTTTTTAATGTTATTTTTCTTTCCTCTCGGATTCTTTTTTCTTCTTCCCTTTATTCCTCCTCTTTTTTTTTCTTTTTTTTTTTAATTTGAATGCGCGGCGAAAAAAAGAAATATATATGTTTATATATATATATATATGTATATATTTGCACGTATAAGCAGAAGAAAAATGCAGATAACAATAATTTTTCGTTTGGAGAGGAAGCGTTTGGAAGAGAAGTTCGCGTGCGTTTTATAAGGGGGAATGAAAATTGACTGGACTCGAATCACGTCTCTGTAATAGCTAAAATTGAATTCAATCTAAAATTAACGAAACATATCACGATCGATCGGGTAGTGAGTCAGTCGTGTGGAACGACCGAATGAAATATTAGAGAATATGCATCGGAGTTTAAAAGCTCGAAGTTTCTTCTTAGTTTTACATTGAAAATTTCGATCGTTCGAAGGAAGTTCGTAAAAAAAAAAAAAAAAAAAAGAAAAGAAAAGAAAAAAAGAAGATAAAGGAAAAGAAAAAGAAAGAAGAAAGAACAAAAAAAAATAGAAGAAGATGAATATATGTAGACGACATTTACAAATGTATTTATGTAAAATATACGAAAGAAAACTTGTCGCGATTAGGAAGAACTTCGTTCGGTCGAAATATTATTTCGAATAGGTTGGACTGACAAATGAAAGGAACAGCGAGTCCTTCGTTATAACTGGTTTGATATTCTTGACTCGTAACACGATTGGGAATAGAGTACGGAAGTCGTGGTCACTTGGTAACGTTAGGATCACTATATATATACATATATATATATATATATATATATATATATATATACATATATATATTTATATATATAGACGAGTTAGTTGGTAAGTTGTTCGAACAACTTGTTGAGTTTGAGCTATAAGGATTCTCTATTTATGTACGTAGGTACCTAAGTACTTACGTACTTGCGTAAATCCAAGAGAAAATGATAAATCATAACGTGATTAAACTTTCAAATTAATCAATTATTTTTCCAAAGGAATAAAAGAGAGAAATAGTGCACGCGCGCGCGCGCGCGCGAGAGAGAGAGAGAGAGAGAGAGAGATAGCGTTTTTTTATTTCTAATTTTTTTTTCTTACCTACTCCCTTTTTTCTTTTTCTATTCTTTTTCGTCGAGCTCTCATCAAAGAAAACACGACGCAAAGAACACTTACCGATCTTGGAATGACAAGATCCTTTATCGTGCGATCTTCTTAAAACAAAAACAGACTCGATAAAGAAGCTGTGTTGGTAAAATTATAAAAGGCTATCTATTTGTATGTGTATGTATGTGTCGGTTAAAAGGATACGTTGAAAGCTTCATTGAGCGTCATCGTCCGTACGATTACCCTGCCCGACGCATAAGCGATGGTTCACTCTCCCTCTCTCCCTCTCTCCCTTTCTCTCTCTCTCTCTCTCTCTATTTCTTTCTTTTTTTCTCTACTTGTCTTGGATAGCCGAAGCGTGAACGGAAGTAGCCATCGAGGTGCACCGGAAGCTCACCGGCGAAAGCTCCTGCTTTTGGATTAAAAAAGGAAGGCCTTTTCTCCTTCTTCTCCTCCTTCTCCTACTCCTCTTACTCCTCTTTTCTCCTTCTCTTCAAGCTCTCTATCTAGTCCTCTTCCTCCTCCTCCTCCTCCTCCTTCTCCACCATCTTCATCCTAGATCGGTCGTGAGCAAAGCGTACGAGGGTCGGCATTGCCGCGGAAAGAAAAAAATGCTGCTTGCCTGGAAAAGCGCGCGCGAGCGTGTGAGCGAGAAAGAAAGAGTGAGAGAGAAAGAGAGAGAGAGAGAGAGAGAGAGAGAGAGAGAGAAGAGTAAAGGGTAGGGGAAGAGTAGAAAGGGTGACGTGTGTGAGTATATCGGAAGAAGAGAGCCGATGATAAAGGGATAGTCAAAGGAGGAACCGAGCGAGAGAATCGAAAGAGGGATGCACGATCGGTGGTGGTGGTGGTGGTGGTGGCGGCGGCGGCGGCGATAGTGGTGGTGGTGGTGGTGGTGGTGGTGATGGTGGCGGTGGTGGTGGTGGTGGTGGTGGTGGTCAGGTTAGGCTGGACGAGTCGTTGGAGAGGGGCGCCATTATATTTGCGCAGGGTCGTCCAATAGGGCGCAGTATCGTCGCGACCCCCGTCGCGTGAATGTTCGCTGCGTTCGTCGAGAAGTCATACTAAGTGATACGTCTCGTACTATCTTTCTCTTTCTCTCTTTCTTTCTTTCTTTCTTTCTTTCCACGTTTTCCTACATACCCGATATCCATCTATATCTCCTACTTTTTCTTATTGTTTTTTATCAAACAACTAATCTCCATCGTTTTATCCTTTCTATATTTTCTTCCCGTTTCCTTTTCTTCCTCTTCTTATACTTCTGTTTCTATTTCTTCTTCTTCTTCTTCCTCTTCTTCTTCTTCTTCTTTTTTTTAATTTTCCTTCTTCTTTTTCTTTTTATTTTCCTTCTTTCGAATAATCCTCTTCGTTCGCGTTTTATTTTCTCCTTTAATAATAAACTACTACGAGACCGCAAGGAGAGTGGCAAAAGGAATCGAGCATAAGTGTGCTGCGTTCGAAAAGTGAGTAGAAATTAAAAAAAAAAAAAAAATAAACAAAACGAAAAAAAAGAGACAAAAAGTGTGTTCTTGGTGTTATATTGAAAGGGATCTTTATGTTATATTCTTTCTGTCTCCTTCGTTCCCCGTTATTGTCATCTTCCTCTTCTTCTTCTCTTTCTTCTTCTTCTTTTTGGATGAGTATATCACCATCACCATTATTACCACCACTATTATCACCATCACCACCACCACCACCACCATTACCACCACTCACCTTTCTTTAAGTGCTCGTGCCCTTTATCTTGATCCTCGCCTAACTTTGGCACGAAGAGCGCGCGATTTTTTGCGCGATCTTTACAAAACACAGGAACCCCGTAGAAACTAACTCTCTCGGCGTTCCTATCGACTATCGAAAATGGGAATTCTTGAGAGACAAGAATTTGAAGAGAGATGCGGAAAGATCGATTTCAATGGGGGCATGCAAAATTATACTTCTTTATTTATTTATTTTTATTTTATATTTCTTTTCTTTCGAATGAAAATTTCTTCTATCGATCGTCGATTAATCTAAGGAATTTCGATTATCAAAATTGTATTTGGCATTTGGAATACTCTCCTGAGGCTTTTCTTTTCTTTTCTTTTCTTTTCTTTTCTTTATTTCTACTGACAAATTCTTCCGCACGTTTTCTTTCCCATATTTACGACTTTTAACTTTGTAACCGGAGAGACGTAAGAGGTATCAATTTTTCTTTTCTCTTACTCGAGTTCAAAGTCGTATTATCGAATCTCCCCTTTCTGATTTCAAAGTTTCTTCAAGTTCGTGGAAGTTGCGTTTTGTCGAGTTTCTGACTGACAAAAAAAAAAAAAGAAAAAGAAAAAGAAAAGGAAAAGGAAAAAGAGAATAAAATGGAAAGGAAAGGAAAGAAAACTGATGATACGATTCGCGAGGTAAACGACGTAAGCTGCATAAGCATTTAGGGGTTCGGCCGTAAATGCGAGCGAGTGAGCGAGCGAGCGAGCGAGCTTGAGTGCCGGATGGTTTTGAAAACCGTGAAGCTTTCGAGTTTCCTCGAGTGCACTTTATCACGATTTAACTCGAACCCGAAGGGAGAGGAGGTTTATCCTCGACGCAAGATAGGGAACGAGCGAATAATATTGCTTCTCGTATGGCACCAAGCCTCGTGTTGGATTAAGGAGACAGATATGCCAAAGGAAATTTTTCTTTTTTTTTTTTTTTCGAAAGCAGGTGCGTATCGAGCATAAAACTCTTTACGGATCAAGAACTGATCTTTTATTTTATTTCGTTTCTTTTTTATTTATCTTTTTATTTATTGTTATTATTACTATTGATATTATTATTATTATTATTATTATTATTATTATTATTATTATTATTATTATTATTATTATTATTATAATTATTATTATTATTTTATCTTCCTCGTTCACCCTCGCAATTCGATCAACAATATCTATTATTGTTTGCATCGTTTGTTAGTAAATGCATCGATCGATCAAATAATAATAATAAATCATTGTAAATGTCTTTCATTTTTCACGAGCATTATTACCTAGAAAGGTTAATTTTTCTTTTTCGCTTTTCTATCCCTTTCGATGGATCTTTCCGTTTATCCTTACGTAATGCAACGTCAAAAGCAAATATTTCTTCTCTTCTTTCTCCTTTTCATTTTCTTTCTTTCTTTCCTTCTTTTTTTTCTTTCCTTTTTTTTTTTTTTTTTTTATAACAACAAACATAAAATTTTACGTGCGGTGTATGAAAGTGAGTAAGCGAGTAAGGCAACACAAGTCTATATATTTTCATTTGGCAAAAAGGTTTGCCCAAGCGAGCGAGCGAACGAACGAGCAAGCAAGTGAGCGCTTGTGTTTACCAACAAAAAGTCCCCTCTCTCCTATCACGTTCGTTGTGTTCTACTTCGGTTTTCGATCATTCATTCGTTCATTACGTCTCGGAGTAAGTTAAGGTAAGCTTATATTTTTACAGTACTCGTGTGGAATATATTCCAGGCGTGAAATCGATCAACCGATCAAAAGTATTATTATTCGAAAGAATTTCCTATAATTGTTCATTATAGGATTTTATACGTTTGCGTTTTTATCGTACTTTTATCGTATAAAAGGTTTTTATTACCTAATGGTTAAAAAAACGTAATTCATTTATACGGGGATATTTTAAAGGATTTCGTAGGATTTTCGACGTTTTCGACGCAAATAAATTCGTCAGCCATCAGAGAGAGAGAGAGAGAGAGAGAGAGAGAGAGAGAGAGAGAGAGAGAGAGAGAGAGAGAGAGAGAGAGAAAGAGAGAGAGAGAGAGAAAGTAAATGTGAGAGAAAGAGAGAATTTTTTAGGACAAAGGTGATATGCAAAGACGCTTAACGACGAGATTAACGAAACGCCGACGAGAGCAATTCGATTTTTAAATTAGTCTGCGATAACGTGGGCGTTACTTTAGCATTTAGAAGGTAAAATACGATTTAACTTTTCTTCGTTGTTCTTACAATTTCTTTTATTTTTATTTTTTTCTTTTTCTTTTTTTTTCATATATTGCGTTATAATAAACGTATAAAATCATTTTTAAGAAATAACAACGACATATACATATATATGTATATATGAGATATCTTCTTATCTACTTGAAAATATTTTCCACTTTAGGGATTTATTTTCTTTTATTCGTAAGATTTCATTCAAAGTCGTCGAGTGAGAGAGAGAGAGAGAGAGAGAGAGAGAGAGAGAGAGAGAGAGAGAAAAGCAGAGAAAAAGATAGAGAGAAAAGAAACATAAGAGGAGAAAAATAGCGAACGTCACAAATGAAAACGAGATTCGTTTTCTTCCGTTCGGTTACGTTTCCGCCAACTTAAATCTAGTATAAAATCTTTTTGAATTCTTTTAGATAGAGAGAGAGAGAGAAAGAGAGAGAGGGAGAGAGAGAGAGAGAGAGAGAGAAAATTCACGTACGAATGTATAATATCCGTACAAATTACTCTTCGACCATTTATTTTTTCTTTTCTTTTATTTCTTTTTTTATTAAAACTAATTTTCTCTCTCATTATCTTTCTCTCTCTCTCTCTCTCTCTCTCTCTTTCTCACAGTCTCCCTGACTCTATCTATCTATCTATTTATCTCTTATCGTTTCAATAAATTTAAACGATACTGTCTCTAATCTATTCGCGATCGATAATACCGCAGTCAACGTTATTTCGCGAAGCTAGTAGCCAAATTTACATGGATTTGTGGTTATGACGATAAGAAATGGGAAGAGAGAAAGAGAGAGAGAGAGAGAGAGAGAGAGAGAGAGAGAGAAAGAGAGAGAGAGAGAAAGAAAGAGCGAGAGAGAGAGATGTAAAAATAAATGTCTATTGTTTATCCAGGGACTTCGATCGTAGCAACATCGAAGAGTTTATTTGTAATGAAACAAGAAAAATAAAGAAAAAGAGAGAGAGAGAGAGAATGCGTAGAGAGAGAGAGAAAGAGAGACAGAAAGAGAGACTAGTTAAATTTTTTAAAGCATTTTACGGACGTTGACAAAGGATGCATTTACTTGAAAGTAGAGTGAAACTTTTCAATTAGAGTGGATCTCTCTCTCTCTGTCTCTCTCTGTCCCTCTCTGTCTCTCTTTATATTTATTTTTTTTTTTTATTTTCTTTATTTCTCTTTGATGCTTCTCGTATTCCTATCGTTCCAAAGCAATTCCAAAGTATTTTTGGGATTCATGCAGGAGACACGAGATAAAATGCAAAAGATTCTCTACGAATGCGACCAGTTTTCCTTTCAGTCGTTGTCACATTATTTTTCAGATATTACATTCCTACGATTTTTTTTTTTTCTTTCTTCTTTTCTTTTTTAATGTTCCTCCTATATTTCATGCAATTACATTGGTCAAACGTAATATTACATCTCATATTGTTAACAATATTTTTTGACGACGATCCTTTGGACAATTAATTTTTAAAATAAAAAATATAGGAGTGTATATATATATATATATATATATATATATATAGATATATATTTTATTCAGTATTTCAATGTACATTTAACGATCATTAACTTTAGCTCGACTTCTAACACATTTATAATATTTTATAAGAATAATTCGCAAGGTAAATCTCGTTAGAGATTTTTCGTTTACATTTCAGTATGTAAAAGTATTTTTATGTGTGGGTGGGGAGAAATTTCGCGACGCGAACGTGCCTTCGAAAGAGACAACTTTTGTACACACAGAGAGAGACTTCATATTCACCGTACAATCTCTCTCTCTCTCTCTCTCTCTCTCTCACACTTTCTCTTTTCCTAACTCTATGTGCATCGTATGCCAATAAGAGCGAATACGAGTTATGTGGGAACTTTATGATCCCAAAAAATTTGGAAATTTTGTATTAGTGAGAGAAATCATGCGCGCGCTGATAATATTTTCTCTATTTCTTTTCATTTCTCTCTCTCTCTCTCTTTTTCTCTCTCTATCTCTCTCTACGCATTCTCTCTCTTTGAGGCTGCAATTTCGCACGTAATTTAAGTGTGCTACAGCTCTCGTAACTCGAGAGAGTCCCAATGTATATATTCTCTTTCACGTAGCATCACCTTGACATCTAATGTAGGACTAATTCGATCCAGTGGAAAAACTAATTATCGGTGATATTACACTTCGATTGGATCTCGTTTGTCCTCTTTTATTATTATTATTATTATTATTATTATTATTATTATTATTTTTCTTTTTTCTTCTTCTATCATCTCACTAAAAAGATTTCGTCGGAAAAGGGTTGGACGTATTAGACTTCATATATATATATATATATATATTTCTTTTTCTTTCTCTCTCTTTTCTTTCTACGTTAAGAAAAGATATTCTTATCGATCTTTTTGTCCTCATTGAATGAATGTTTATTGTTTAAAACGTTCGTTTCAATGTCAGATTACGCGGACGAAAGATTTGTATAATAAATTGCCCTGCCTTCGTTAATAATAATATGTAATTTGTGACGGTTGAACAAGGGATGATGCGTAAACCCAAGGATATATATATATGTATATATATATACATATATATATGTATACATATATATATATATACATATATATATGTATATATATACCTCATATTCATCTCCCGTTTGAAGTTGCAACGACGCAAGATCAAATATTTATTGTGACTTGTACCTAGGAGACGACCCCCATCTTTTCCCTTGGATTGCCGTTGGAAATAGGGACGACGAGTAAGTACGTACATATTACTATGAATATTTAGAAAATTAAATCGTAGACGGTACGCTCACATTTCTTTCTTTTTTCTCGTTGACTTTTGTTTCCCGCTTCTTTCATTTTTTTTTCTCTTATTTTATGCGAGAGAGTTATGAAAAAAGAGAAAGAGAGAGAAAGAGAGAGAGAGAGAGAGAGAGAGAGATAGAGAAAATGATTAAAAAAAGCTAAAGAAAAAAAAAAGGTCAAAAGAGAAAAAAATAAATGAGTATGAGCAATGTTTAGAATGGAAGCTATTACTGTTTCTCTCTCT
>NC_060958.1:7474418-7479418 GCF_910589235.1 Vespa crabro | reverse complement strand
CTCTTTCTCTCTCTTTCTCTCTTCGAGCCTAATTAGATGAAACAACGAGCGTCCCTTATTCGAAGTTTATCGTCCTTTATGTTGAAACGAAACGTGATGCCTTTCATATAAATTTCCTATTATCGTTGAATTTATCGATTATGGAGATTCGAGGTCCAATGAAGACGTTCGAATGAGAGATTAAATTGTCGCGGGCATATATAATATTCATAAGGAAAAGAAAAGAGAGCAAAGAAAAGAAAATAACAAACAAAAGAAAAAATTTATCGAAAAAAAAAAAAGAAAAGAAAGAAAGAAAATACAAAAGAAGAAGCTCCAAAAACGGTTGATTGAAGAGGGAATTAATTGACGTGTAATATGAAAAAAAAGGAAAGAAGAGAGAGAGAGAGAGAGAAAGAAAACAACAATAACGGACTTAAATAGATTATCATTGATAATTGAAAATACTGGAAGATAGAGACATATGTTGGACGGCATTGGATACATGCATATATATATATATATATATATATATATATATATATATATATATATGTACATACATACATACATACATACATACATACATACATACATAAATGGGACCGCAAGAAAATGTAAAATTTGCAATGCAAACGAGTCTCGGCAGCTTGGACAAAAGCACGGCGTGTCCCTGTAACACCACGCAAATATTGAAATGGCATTATTCCAAAGACAAGCGGTCGACGTCCATCCACCGAAAGTTTTGGTCGTCGGTCGTTGGTCGTTCAGAGTCGCGACTGTTGGCCTACAGCCAATCGGCTATCCTCTGATATATCAAAAAAAAAAAGTTTAAAAGTACTTCTGTTACATGCTTGAGAATCGTTTCCCATTTATGAAGTAAATAGAGAATGGAGGGGGAGGGGGGAGGGGGTGGAAGCGACACGGATCATTTTATCCATCAAAATACATCGCGCCGTGCCTTCAGACACTTGAAATATTATTATGATAATATTTGTTATCAATGTTTCTTCGCCAATTTTCTTTTTTTCCATCTCATTTTATTTTTCGTCATTTTCTTATTTTTTATTAATCAAACGTCTTTTAATTAAAAAAAAAAAAAAAAGAGAGAGAGAGAGAGAAATATATAGAGTCGACAAGATATATATGTATTAAAGAAGAGATTATATTCTAAGAGAAAGGCATCATAGGCAGATACGTGTTTACGTTATTTACGTTGTTTACATAGTTTATGTGTAAAGCATATAAGAAGAGTTACGTTTATAATATATATTACTATATATAATATATAGTAAACATAGTATATATGTATTATCAAATTTACATTAGAACGTATTCATTAACTGAGAATGAGATCGACTGGTTACGTCTATCGACGTACCCTTCGGCTGAAGCAAGCAACATCACTAAGAGCAACAACAATAACAACAACAACAATAACAAGAATGGCTTACTGTGCTCCACCTGTAGGATACGTAAAACGAATCGCAGTTTGAGACTCTCGATTATAGAGACACTACACTCTATAGCATCGTCAAACTAATTTCTCCTTGCACGCTTGCTTTCCGCGCGTAACCATAATCTCCTTAGAGTAATTTCGTGACACGTTAGTAACACGTAACATGTAGTCAACCTTCCTGTCTCTCTCTCTCTCTCTCTCTCCCTCTCTTTCTCTCTTTCTCTTTCTATATATATATATATATATATATATATATATATATATATATATATATATATATATACATATATATATATCTGCTAACTCAACGACGAATAAACGTAGATACGTAGACGTGTGCACAGAATGCATATATGCTTTTGACGTGTAACGTTTCTCTTTAACGTTTCATCCCTTATCTCTCTCTTTCTCTCTCTCTCTCTCTCTCTTGAGATTTCTGTAACGTTAAATGAGAATTAATATGAGAAGAAGAAGAAAAAGGAAAAAAAAGGAAAAGAAAAGGAAGAGAAAGGAAAAAATGATTACGGTAGTATCTAGGTAGAGATATAGTCGACATAAGGGAATAATAATACAGAGTGGGGCATGGATATGTAGATACGTGTTACGATTGACGATACAATCTAAGCTTAGTTTCGAAATACAAATGAGAATTGCTAATGTTCTTTACTCTAAGGGATTCCAATCATACGTTTCTTCATATATTTACGTGGCATCATATTTTTATATTGTACAAACTCACACGTTAGACAGATGAGATATTATATTATGTATAAGATAGTAGTGATGTTATTTCAAAAAAAAAAAAAAAAAAAGAAAAAAAAAACATATAAATAAATAAATATAAATAAATAAATAAAAGAAAAAAAAATCTCTTTGTCGTTACAACGATCGAGATTACGACAGGATATCATTGTTGGACGCGAAACAACGAAGAGTGAATGAGGTTTTAAAGGAAATATTTTTAAGGACGTAAAGATTCCGTTCGGTACGAAATATCGCCTATATATTTTTTACGTTTAGAAGAGAAAAAAAATTAAAAAAATAAAAAGAAAAAAAAGGAAGAAGAAGAAGAAGAAGAAAAACCATATCCGACGTCGAAACATCTTCGATAAATATATATCAATTTTGCCCAAAAGAAAGTTTCGTCCTAAAACTGATTATCCCTTTACGAGACGGTATCGGAGAAGGCTCTTGATACTGAAGGAGAACTGGTAACACCGTTGATATTGCGAACGTGGTTGGCAAGTCGATATCGATAGTACCTTTATTCGCCTACGATGACCACCGGCCGTCGCCAAAGCTCGTCGCTACTTGTCGCCATCCGTGCCGAGAAGATAAAACAATCAAAAAAGTTAGCCGAGTTATTGCGAATAGTTGTTACTTAAAACGATTTCGTATATTTCCGAAAAGGAATTTTATAAGATTATATCGACATTAATGGAGAACTTCAAGTGAAACGATTTAGAAATTCTTTTCTTTTCTTTATTTATTTATCCTTTTTTTTTTTAATTCTTTTTTCTTTCTTTCTCTTTTTCCTTTTTTCTTTGGACAATTAACGATCGTTATATTTATTTCTTTTTATTTATATATATATGTATATGTCACATTTATCATTGCATCGTTTAATTTTATTTATGAATTACATATTGTTGTTCGGATCTGTTAAAGAAAACGTATTTAATGTTAAATAAATCGTCGAAAGGGTATTTCGTTTGCGTTACATGATAGAAAAATAATTGGATCCGTTTGATTCGCACGATTTGTCTAAGACGAATCGATCGTCATAGGATTTTTGACGAATCTGATAAAAATACGCTAGAAAATATTACCGGATAGATACTTTGGCTTTCAGTAAATTAATCCCTTTGAGTGCCTAGCTTTTCAATAGTAGCAAGGAAGGACTGCGTCGAGAGAGAGAGAGAGAGAATATGATAGATAACCCATATCGATAGCAAACGCCTTTGTGATATAACACGCTTGTATACCTCCATATGGGAACTCTGAGATCGAAACCGTCATTGTGAATTTTCGAAAGAATTTCATTTGACGTCGTCAAAACAAATCACTAAAATACGACGACAATCGTACAAAAATGGAACATAATTATTTTATTATATAAAAAAGTTAGACGATTTTGAAATGTGTAATAATAATCGAAGATTTTATCGACGAAGTTTCGAACAATTCTTAAGATTTTTAATTTTTAAGATTTGTAAAGTTTGGACGAAAACAAAAAAAGAAAAAAAAGAAAGAAAAAAAAACGAAAAAAAGAAAAGATTAGAATAATCATTAGTTATATATAATATCGAGTGAGAGTTTCGATGATCGATCACTTTGTTTACTCGAGATAAATTTGTTTACTTTTAATTTTTTTTTTTTTATCAAAATCGTCCCCTTCCCTCTCCCTTTCTTATTCGTTCTAAAGAGAGAGGAAGAGAGAGGGAGAGAGAGAGAGAGAGAGAGAGAGAGAGAGAGAGAGAGAGAGAGAGAGAGAGAGAAAGAGGGTGGGAAATGTAAGCACGACTCTATCGCGGTACTTCAATTTAGAATGGCTATAGTCGCTTCATCGACTCTGAAAATATTGATTTGTGGTAGAAGCCTGTACCATCGTCGTTCGTGTTCAATCGAAATATTACATTTTACGTGGAAGGTGTTCCGTAACGTTTCCTGCTTTCTTCGTGATCGCGAACAACTTCCGATAATTACCTTTCTCTGTCTTTTTCCCCTTTATCATGTCTCTTTCCTCTCTTTCGTCTCCTTTTCTTTTCTCTTTTTTTTTCTATCTTGCTTTCTTTTTTTTTTTACATTGTTCCCCTTTTGATTTCGTTTCGATTCGATTCGTTTCCTTTCCTCTCCTTTTCTTTCTTTTCGTTTCATTTCGTTTCGTTTCGTTCTGTTTCGTTTCGTTTCGTTTCGTTTACCAATTTTTCCTCTGAGATGATCAATTCTCAATTCCTTGAAGGTTTTCCTCTTACTCCATTAATATTATATATTTATCAGAGATTAAATTTTTATTTGGATTATTTAATGTGACGAAATAAACTCGTAGTGTAGCATTATACATATATATATATATATATGTATAATGTTACACTATATATATATATATAGGTATTGCTTGAAGTATGTTATCAATACACGTGATACAGCGTGTGACATTAAACATAATACATCGTTTTATTTTATTTGGCTTGATGTTGAGCGGCACCGACACGAGCCTTTAAAAATTAATATATAAAAACCTTTAGAGACTATATATCAATCTTCGTTTTTATTTATTTGAAGCGTCATTTATTATTAATTAACGATAAATATTTATATTGTAAAATAAATGATCGGTATAGGTATACCTTATACGAATATTTCGATCGTTATAAATAATTAAGTGTCACGGGATTACGTCAATTATATTACGTATGTATTGATACTTTATATATAAATACTGACCAATCGTCCCTCTCAGACAACCCCCATATATTTATTTGAAATATCGATCGAACATTTAAAAATACTGACCTCTCCCGAATATATAACACCCTTATATTATATATTCCTAATCTAT
>NC_060958.1:7467961-7472961 GCF_910589235.1 Vespa crabro | reverse complement strand
CAAAAGTTTCTACGCTTGTAGTATTACGATCTGACAAAAAAGGAAAGAAAAAGAAAAAAGAAAGAAAAGAAAAAAGAAGAAGAAGAAGAAGAAAAAAAAAGAAACTTAATTCATGAGATCTTTTATAAGAGAGTAATCGATTTTTTAAATTACTTAAAAACTTCTGACCAAACCGATAAAATTACGAAGTCATTTTTCACGAAATTTTGATTAAACTTTTTTATATTTTACTTTCGTTATATCTCAATAGATAGTATTTATGTTAATACCTATCTACATACAAAATATATATATATATACATATACATATATATATATATATATATACATACATACACACGAGAAACAGATATAGAATAAGAAATTGTATTATAGCTACACGTTGGTATGGAATTTATGGTAACTTTCTGAAAGGCGATTACATACGTGGTTACATAACATGTTACACGACTATTCCCGAGGAGGATTATCCTATAAGGACGAATGATTTAGTAAAGACGAATGCATGCAAGGATGTTGTGAATTGAGCCCTTTACATGGGTCCTTACGTTATCCTAATATCTTTGTTATAATAACACCTCTATTTACAACTGTTCGATAAATTCCTTGAAGAGTAATCGATATTGATAAATGTATGTGTATGTCTATGTATATATGTGTGTATGTATGTGTATTCTATGCAATATAAGTACTTAAGGAGTGTATCTATGTAATATAGGTACTTATACGTAAGTTTGGTGAATAGGTTATCCCTAAGATTTCCAACTTCGTCTTTAGGTCCATCAACAAACGAGGGTCTTAACCAACCACGTAATTCACACTAATATAGAATCTTCGACAAGTTTTCGAATTTCACACAACATACAACACGTAAACATATACGTGTATGTATTCTATTATCGTATCGAATTATAACATAAATCAATAAGAAATACTTAATACGAATATACCCGATCTTTCGATATTATTATACATTATATTATAACTTTGGAAATTTCTATGAAAATTTATAATAGAGTTTATCTTTTATCTTTCATTAATACTAATAAAATTATATTTAAAAACGAGAGAAAATTTCATAAGAAGCGATAAGTTATAAGTATAGATAAAACGAGTCTACGATGTTATTTGAGAATTTGTAGAAGGAATAAAAAAAAAAAAAAAGAAAAAGAAAAAGAAAAAAAAACGGAAAGAAACATCTTGGTTATATCGTACAACAATATATTTTAGTAGTAATTTGTAAAAAAAATATTGAGTACGTGTAACTTATATATATATACATATATATATATGTATATATCTCGATATTGGGAAAGCACGTTCACAGCTTAGTGCCTATAGATCTTACTAGAAACAGCTCGAGTCTCGTTCCTACACCTCCTACATCTCCTCCTCTACCTCCTCCACTTTTTTCACCTCCTCCTCTACATTCTCCACCTCTTTCATCTCTTACCTTTTTTCTTTTTTTCTTTCTTTCTTTCTTCTTTTCTTTCCTTCCTGTCTTCTTTTTCTTTTTCTTTCTTTCTTTTTTTCATTCTTTCCTTCCTTCCTCCTTTCTTTCTTTCTTTCTTTCTTTCTTTCTTTCTTTCATTCTACGTGCTTGGGCACCTGCGGGTTACTCACGGAGATTTATAGATCGCTCCTCGAAAGTCGTTGAGAAGTGAGAGAAAAACGTACAGGGTAGATTTGGCTTTCGACGGATAGAGTCTTTAACGATATGTGTTCCATGTTTCGTGAGGCGAGCACGTGCTCGCGCTCATATTATCTCTTCACTCGTTCAAAGGAAGAGAACAAAAAAAAAAACAAAACAGAAAAAAAACAAAACAAAAAAAAAGAAAGAAAAAAAAAGAGAAAAAAGAAGAAGAAGAAGAGGAAGGAAAAAAAGTGTACCGGCGCAAATTTTGAATGAAACGAAATTAATTGAAAAAAAAAGAAAAAAAGAAAAAAAGAAAAATATAAAGAACCCGGTAAAAAATATATAGAAAAAAAAAAAAAATTCAAAGGATAAAAAACGATATAAATACTCTCACTTATCTTAATTAAATTTTTCGTACATGCATACGTATGTATATGTATATATGCATGCATATATACATACATACATACATATATACATACATACACACATCCACACACACACACACATATATATATATATATATACACATATACATACGGAGGTATATATATAATCGCCGATTTCTTTGTCGAGCGTTATAATACCTGTTCGTATTTTAGCTCATAAGATTGTAGAAAATCACGCGCGATTCTTTGTTAAGTTTAATATGTCATATATCGTAGAAAGTGCATACGCGAATTTCTCTGCTCGCTACCAAAATTTTCCGAACCTCTGTGTGTATGTGTGTGTGTGTGTGTGTATGTGTGTGTGTGCATACGTGTTCCCGTTTGTGTTCGCTCTTTTCTAATAAATTAAATAGGAAAACGCGCGAGCGAATTTATACGATGTTTTTCATTAAAAATGATCTCGACGAAAAAGAGCAAAAAAAAAAAAAAAGAAAAAGAAAGAAAAAAGAAAGAATAAAGAAAAAAGAAAAAAAATATCATATTACCAGACATTATCTTTTTAACACGTTGTTTATCGCGTGTATCGAAAATACTTTGCGTCGAATAGAAAAAAAAAGGAAAGAAAAAGAAAAAAACAAAAAAAAGAAAAAAGGAAAAGATAAAAGAAATCGACGGGAGTAGGAGAGGAGGAGGAGGAGGCGGAGAAGAAGAAGGAGGAGAGGAAGGACGAAAAAGAATGAAAGGAAGGAAAAAGGTTGAAAATATGCGTGTGTGAAAAGGAAAAAAAATGATTAAAAAAAAAATATATATATATATTTGACAAGAGCGGTCAGTGTCAAAGCACAAACGCATACGCATATGCACACGCACGCATATGCATACGCACGCACGCGGGCTCTTTGCACGGTTGATCTTTAACGAACGGTTAATGGTTGGTGCATCTCAACGGTTGGATGTTGTGCAGGTCATTGACGAGCTCGTTAAAGTTTCAAACCGTTATGGAAATAAATGGAGTGCTTCTGTGATATGGTAGATAGGGGAAAAGAGAGAAGGGATAGAGACGGAGGGAAGTAGAGAGAGGCATATGCGTTTACGCGTATAACCCTTTTATATGTGTACGCGTGTCGCGTGTATAGATGCGTGTGTGATGTTACGTACGTACATACGTATATACATATGAGGGGTGTGGGGGATTAAATAAAGATGGAGAATATGCCGGTGGGTTTACATACGACGTCAAACTATATAGAACTTTACGCCCTATAAAAGCCGACGTGTAGAGGCCGTTGTCGAGATTAACAACACGGAAAGTGGAGCGAAGAACGCGATGGAAGCAAAGCCGAAGTCCGGAGAGAGAGAGAGAGAGAGAGAGAGAGAGAGAGAGAGAGAGAGAGAAAAGTCCATTGTCGAGCGATCGGTACGTACTACCTTACCCAGATATTCCTTTTCAGTGGATTCGATTTTTCTTTTAGACGAGATACATAGGTCGAACAGGAGGAATAAAGAGGGTGAGTGCAAAGGCTTCATAAACGCCTCAAACTCGCTTTTCTTCATCCAGAGAGAAAGAGAGAGAGAGAGAGAGAGAGAGAGAGAGAGAGATATGAGACAAGAGGGATAAAGAGAGAGAGAGAGAGAGAGAAAAAACGGGATATGATCAAAGAATTAAAAACGATTTCGAGGTGTTTCGTAGGAGGACATATAATTCGCGCATTGCACCGTAAAAAATGAGATAAAGTACGAACAAAAAAGCCCCTTCTTTCGAACCTTTCATATTTTCTATTACAATTTCGATTTGATCCCTTTTTACAGCTTGTTCCTCTCTTTTCTTCTTGGTTCGTTTAATTCCATCCTACGTAGATAGAGTATTTAAAATGTGTCGAACAATGTATGGTATTTACGTATCTGTCAGATTGCAACGTAATCGTTGATAGTCATTTTCAATATAAACAGATTTTGTTGAAACAAAGTTGTATCGTTTGATAGTACTATTGGGTTTATCTTTTCTATCCATTTTCTCTTTTTTTCTCTTTTGTTTTTCTTTTTTTCTTTTTTTTTTTTTGTTTGCCTTTTTTCGTTCTTCTTTTTTCTCTCATCAAACGTTATCATCTAAGCGATAAAATAATATTATAAATTGAAATACGATTTTTTGTGAATGCACAAAGAGCGTGAGAGAGAGAGAGAAGAATATGTAGGTACTTATGTACGTATGTACGTATGTACGTACCTATGTATTTATGTATCTATGTAAGTATGTATGTATGTTTGTACATATGTTGTAACGATGCCGAGTAGAGTTATAAAAATGGCGACGGTTCGGCGTTCTAGACCATCTCTTAGAGTCAATTTTTTGCAACAGCGGGTGCTCTCAGGGCAAACACGTAATGGGGATAAACGAACAGGTGGAGGATGATGGAAGAAAAAAATAAATAAATAAATAAATAAAATAAAATAAAATAAAATAAAAAATATAATAAAAAAAATAAAAAGAGAGAGAGAGAGAGAGAGAGAAAGATAGAAAGAAATAGTTGTAACGGGGCAAGTCTATCGAAAAACGCACTGAAGCCGAGCAATAAGGTCATTCCGCTTCGATTCCTACACCGATCGTTCCTCCATTCACTGTGATATTAACTGCCGAACCAATTTCTGTTTTTTTTCCTTTCTCTTTTTTTCTCCCCACCCACACTTTCACGACTCTTTGTCCTTTTCCTTCTTCTCTCTTTCTCCCTCCCTCTCTCTCTCTCTCTCTCTCTCTCTCTCTCTCTCTTTCTCTCTCTTTCTCTTTGTCTATTTTTTTTCGCTTTTACCGAAGCTCCAAACTTCCAACTATTCATATTCATCGTCTATTGCCTGCAACCACATCGATGAACGCAAAGGCACGCGAAATAATTTAAAGGAACGAATTAAAGTCATCGTCGTCGTAATTGTCATCGTAATAGTTATCGTAGTTGTTGTAATTTACGTCGTAGTTTACGTCG
>NC_060958.1:7460461-7462961 GCF_910589235.1 Vespa crabro | reverse complement strand
GAGAGAGAGAGAGAGAGAGGGAGAGAGAGAGAGAGAGAGAGAGAGAGGAGTTGTCGATATTTAAAAATAAACAAAAGAGAAAAAAGAATTTAGAAGGGCGTTGCTTCGTCGTTCTACCATTTTCGTGTTACGATTCAACAAATGGCTTGTAGAACTCTCGCTTGCGTTGCCACTACGATCGATCCTGTACGATCCAATTTCGGGGTTTGATCGGAATAACGAAACCTCAGCTAGTACGATGAAACAAAGCAACTAGAATACTACGAGTGTATTATTCCTGGTGTGCAGATAGATAGTAGTAGCGAAGCTCAACCATTGATCGGACAACTCTAGGCATTCAAGTTAATCATTAAATTCTAATTGCTATTCGTAGATTAATTCGTGGATTACGAATCCGTGTTTAGTAATTTTCATCCAAGAAACATAACTACAAGGTGATGTATTTCTCCATATCCTTTATATGTATATATATATATATATATATATATATATATATATATATATATATGTGTGTGTGTGTTTGCGTCTCTCTCTCTCTCTCTCTGTGTGTGTGTGTGTTTGTACAAGCAATAAAATTCAATAAGAACATTGAATATTTTAATGCTCTCTTAGTAGCGTCAAGGGAAATTCTTACTTTGTAATCTTTTTCTTTTTTCCTTTCTCCTTTCTCTTTTCTCTTTTTCTTTTTTACGATAAAGCTACGACATTATAGCGAATCAGAGAGATTCAAGATCGAATCTCGTAAACCATAAGAGAATAAATTCTATGCAAAGTTAAACAAAGCTCATTGATAAAAGGACGATACATTAAGGTTTTGTATTACTTAATGAGATTTTCGATCGTTTATTTGCGTTCAAGTAAACGTGCGATTAGTGAGTTCGGGGAAGAAAAAGGAAAAGGAACGAAAGAAAGAAAAAAAAAAAGAAAGAAAGAAAGAAAGCAAGAACAAGTTTATGACGAGTGTAATACGATAAACGTAAAGATATATTGGGTCCAATGGAAGACGTTTTTTTCATTTTTTTTTTTTTTATGCAGGATATTTAAATATACAGGTGGAGGTTTGTAAGTGATAAAAAAAAATTTGCTTCTCTTGCTGAAAAGTAAATTCGATCTCTCTCTCTCTCTCTCTCTCTCTCTCTCTCTCTCTCTATCTCATTCGTTCGTTCGCTCGTTCGCTCGTTCGCTCGCTCTCTTATCGTCGATCATATCTCTTTCTTTTATCAAGATGATCACCGATGAGAAGAAGAAGCGACGAACGACTCCCTAACCCTCCTCCTTCCGGCAAAGGATCGCATTTACCGGCCGTCAATCACATGAGCTTCTTCCATTTAGTTCTTCTTACAAAAGAAAGAAAAAAATGGCCGAGAGTATGAAATGGCCATGAGCGACGTAAACGGGTTTAAGGAAAACGAAAGAATATATTTTTCTTCCTTTTGCAAAACTACCAGTCAAGATTTAAAAATCAATGTCATAAAATATGATATTTCATCTAATATCATATATTTATATAATATTACATCTTATGTATATATATATATATATTTATATGTTATTATAAAATTGTTATGAAACTTAGTTATCTATAAATGAGTGTCTCACAAGTAAGATTAATAATGTAAGTATATATAATGTCAGATATCACTTTCTTTATATATACATATATATATATATATAATCTGATTAGGATTTCTAATTAAACGACGATATTAAATTGATATTGTATTATAAGTAAATGACTAAGGATCTTACATATTAACTAGCACTTTTCAATCGTTCATTTTCTTTCTCATCAAAACTCTACTATCTCGATTCTTCCTTCCAACGTACGCTTTGATGTTATCTCTTATCAGTTTTTGCATTGACCCGAATGCGATTCGAGTAATCTGAATCTACGAGAAAGATAGAGATAGAGATAGAAATAGAAATAGAAATAGATAGAGAGAGAGAGAGAGAGAGAGAGAGAGAGAGAAAGATTTTAAGGAGAGAATTTGTGCAAGAGAGAAAATAAAAGTGAAAAAGGGACGCATTAAGCTTAAGGATGAAATTGAATTTTGTCTTGTATCGAGATTATTTTTAAAAATTTCTTGAAAATGTTTTGAAAAAGTTTGCGACAGAGAAAATTTCTCAAAGTTTCTTATCTTAACGATATCACTCATAATAATTCTCTTTCTCTCTTTGTTGTTTTCTTTCCTTCGAGGGACTTTCGTTGTTTTTTTTTTCCTTTTCTTTTTTTTTTTTCCTTCCTTTTTTCTCTTTCTTTTTCTTCTTCTCTCGTCCGCGATATAAGAGAAGAGAGAAATAAAATTTAAACGTGAGCAAAGCTGTCTCGGACATTTTCATATTCGCAAATGCTGAAGCATCGCTCGGAGATAAAGATACTCTTTTAATTTTAACGATGTTTTCGCAGCTCGTACGTACACTATGTTGCATGCATAATTTCGTGAAAATCGCAATGGTTTTATATAATGAAAGAAAAGAGATACGCAAGAGGTAACATTAG